>NW_027448344.1:307500-332494 GCF_038048845.1 Mixophyes fleayi
AGAGTGAGAATTGTGTTTTAGCATCAATTACACACTAAATATGCTGTCATTGTGTATGTTTAATGGATGTCTTTCAGTTTTAAAGATAGACAGACCGATAGATAGATAGAAAGATAGAAAGATAGATAGATAGAAAGATAGATAGATAGATAGACAGACAGACAGACTGATTTCAACTGGAAGCAGTGCTTACATATTGCTTAATTTTTGGTGGTTATTAAATAGTATGGGTAGGCAAGAAAAGTGCATATATCTTTTATTAGCATAAACTTACCCAAATGCGCTCTTGCATATTTAAGGCATTCAAAGTAATAATATTTCACAGCATTAATACAGTTATGTACTAGACTGGACAATGGTAAGCAGAGCCAGTACTTATATCAACAATGGCCTTATCTGTGTGAAGTTTGTATGTTCTCCCTGTGTTTGCGTGGGTTTCCTCCGGGTGCTGTGGTTTCCTCCCACACTCCAAAAAACATACTGTTAGGTTAATTGGCTGCTATCAAAATTGACCCTAGTCTCTCCCTCTCTGTCTGTGTGTGAGTGTGTGTCTATATTAGGGAATTTAGACTGTAAGCTCCAATAGGGTAGGGACTGATGTGAATGGGTTCTCTGTACAGCGCTGCGCTATTAGTGACACTATATAAATAAATGATAATGAGGATGATGATGATATGTGTTTACTATGCCTATACACATAGCCAGCTTTCACACTTGATTGGCAGATTAATGCATCATTATTGCTAAGTTTGATAACAGTTGTCTAATACAGTGACACTGGTAGAGAAAACCACTATAGACATTCACATAAGCAGCTCTCATCATCATCATTTATGGCATAAGACTTCTTTAATTATACTAAGTTTTTGAGCAGGTCTGCATTATACTTAATTATATAAGGGAGATGTACTTTTAGTAAAAAGTAGCTCTCCAATTTCAAAAGTACATCAACGTAGTATTAATACTTAGATTTAAAGATTTTCTGGGATAAATGAAATACATTCCCAGCAGCCATCTCCCTTTGCCTCTATCTTATTGCATATTTTGTCCTAATGTGCTTTCATATTTACATGTCACCATGTTTCCATTGGCTAGTACCTTAAAGTCAGATGTCTGTCAAGCAAACTGACCAGTGACAGAATTGCTTTGTGAGGTTTACATCTTTATGACATCAAATGCTTCACATGAAAAATGCAGTTCATTGTCAAAAATCAGCTATATTAGGAGAGTGAGAATTGTGTTTTAGCATCAATTACACACTAAATATGCTGTCATTGTGTATGTTTAATGGATGTCTTTCAGTTTTAAAGATAGACAGACGGATAGATAGATAGAAAGATAGAAAGATAGATAGATAGAAAGATAGATAGATAGACAGACAGACAGACTGATTTCAACTGGAAGCAGTGCTTACATATTGCTTAATTTTTGGTGGTTATTAAATAGTATGGGTAGGCAAGAAAAGTGCATATATCTTTTATTAGCATAAACTTACCCAAATGCGCTCTTGCATATTTAAGGCATTCAAAGTAATAATATTTCACAGCATTAATACAGTTATGTACTAGACTGGACAATGGTAAGCAGAGCCAGTACTTATATCAACAATGGCCTTATCTGTGTGAAGTTTGTATGTTCTCCCTGTGTTTGCGTGGGTTTCCTCCGGGTGCTGTGGTTTCCTCCCACACTCCAAAAAACATACTGTTAGGTTAATTGGCTGCTATCAAAATTGACCCTAGTCTCTCCCTCTCTGTCTGTGTGTGAGTGTGTGTCTATATTAGGGAATTTAGACTGTAAGCTCCAATAGGGTAGGGACTGATGTGAATGGGTTCTCTGTACAGCGCTGCGCTATTAGTGACACTATATAAATAAATGATAATGAGGATGATGATGATATGTGTTTACTATGCCTATACACATAGCCAGCTTTCACACTTGATTGGCAGATTAATGCATCATTATTGCTAAGTTTGATAACAGTTGTCTAATACAGTGACACTGGTAGAGAAAACCACTATAGACATTCACATAAGCAGCTCTCATCATCATCATTTATGGCATAAGACTTCTTTAATTATACTAAGTTTTTGAGCAGGTCTGCATTATACTTAATTATATAAGGGAGATGTACTTTTAGTAAAAAGTAGCTCTCCAATTTCAAAAGTACATCAACGTAGTATTAATACTTAGATTTAAAGATTTTCTGGGATAAATGAAATACATTCCCAGCAGCCATCTCCCTTTGCCTCTATCTTATTGCATATTTTGTCCTAATGTGCTTTCATATTTACATGTCACCATGTTTCCATTGGCTAGTACCTTAAAGTCAGATGTCTGTCAAGCAAACTGACCAGTGACAGAATTGCTTTGTGAGGTTTACATCTTTATGACATCAAATGCTTCACATGAAAAATGCAGTTCATTGTCAAAAATCAGCTATATTAGGAGAGTGAGAATTGTGTTTTAGCATCAATTACACACTAAATATGCTGTCATTGTGTATGTTTAATGGATGTCTTTCAGTTTTAAAGATAGACAGACCGATAGATAGATAGATAGATAGAAAGATAGAAAGATAGATAGATAGATAGATAGATAGACAGACAGACAGACAGACAGACAGACTGATTTCAACTGGAAGCAGTGCTTACATATTGCTTAATTTTTGGTGGTTATTAAATAGTATGGGTAGGCAAGAAAAGTGCATATATCTTTTATTAGCATAAACTTACCCAAATGCGCTCTTGCATATTTAAGGCATTCAAAGTAATAATATTTCACAGCATTAATACAGTTATGTACTAGACTGGACAATGGTAAGCAGAGCCAGTACTTATATCAACAATGGCCTTATCTGTGTGAAGTTTGTATGTTCTCCCTGTGTTTGCGTGGGTTTCCTCCCACACTCCAAAAAACATACTGTTAGGTTAATTGGCTGCTATCAAAATTGACCCTAGTCTCTCCCTCTCTGTCTGTGTGTGAGTGTGTGTCTATATTAGGGAATTTAGACTGTAAGCTCCAATAGGGTAGGGACTGATGTGAATGGGTTCTCTGTACAGCGCTGCGCTATTAGTGACACTATATAAATAAATGATAATGAGGATGATGATGATATGTGTTTACTATGCCTATACACATAGCCAGCTTTCACACTTGATTGGCAGATTAATGCATCATTATTGCTAAGTTTGATAACAGTTGTCTAATACAGTGACACTGGTAGAGAAAACCACTATAGACATTCACATAAGCAGCTCTCATCATCATCATTTATGGCATAAGACTTCTTTAATTATACTAAGTTTTTGAGCAGGTCTGCATTATACTTAATTATATAAGGGAGATGTACTTTTAGTAAAAAGTAGCTCTCCAATTTCAAAAGTACATCAACGTAGTATTAATACTTAGATTTAAAGATTTTCTGGGATAAATGAAATACATTCCCAGCAGCCATCTCCCTTTGCCTCTATCTTATTGCATATTTTGTCCTAATGTGCTTTCATATTTACATGTCACCATGTTTCCATTGGCTAGTACCTTAAAGTCAGATGTCTGTCAAGCAAACTGACCAGTGACAGAATTGCTTTGTGAGGTTTACATCTTTATGACATCAAATGCTTCACATGAAAAATGCAGTTCATTGTCAAAAATCAGCTATATTAGGAGAGTGAGAATTGTGTTTTAGCATCAATTACACACTAAATATGCTGTCATTGTGTATGTTTAATGGATGTCTTTCAGTTTTAAAGATAGACAGACCGATAGATAGATAGATAGAAAGATAGAAAGATAGATAGATAGAAAGATAGATAGATAGATAGACAGACAGACTGATTTCAACTGGAAGCAGTGCTTACATATTGCTTAATTTTTGGTGGTTATTAAATAGTATGGGTAGGCAAGAAAAGTGCATATATCTTTTAGTAGCATAAACTTACCCAAATGCGCTCTTGCATATTTAAGGCATTCAAAGTAATAATATTTCACAGCATTAATACAGTTATGTACTAGACTGGACAATGGTAAGCAGAGCCAGTACTTATATCAACAATGGCCTTATCTGTGTGAAGTTTGTATGTTCTCCCTGTGTTTGCGTGGGTTTCCTCCGGGTGCTGTGGTTTCCTCCCACACTCCAAAAAACATACTGTTAGGTTAATTGGCTGCTATCAAAATTGACCCTAGTCTCTCCCTCTCTGTCTGTGTGTGAGTGTGTGTCTATATTAGGGAATTTAGACTGTAAGCTCCAATAGGGTAGGGACTGATGTGAATGGGTTCTCTGTACAGCGCTGCGCTATTAGTGACACTATATAAATAAATGATAATGAGGATGATGATGATATGTGTTTACTATGCCTATACACATAGCCAGCTTTCACACTTGATTGGCAGATTAATGCATCATTATTGCTAAGTTTGATAACAGTTGTCTAATACAATGACACTGGTAGAGAAAACCACTATAGACATTCACATAAGCAGCTCTCATCATCATCATTTATTGCATAAGACTTCTTTAATTATACTAAGTTTTTGAGCAGGTCTGCATTATACTTAATTATATAAGGGAGATGTACTTTTAGTAAAAAGTAGCTCTCCAATTTCAAAAGTACATCAACGTAGTATTAATACTTAGATTTAAAGATTTTCTGGGATAAATGAAATACATTCCCAGCAGCCATCTCCCTTTGCCTCTATCTTATTGCATATTTTGTCCTAATGTGCTTTCATATTTACATGTCACCATGTTTCCATTGGCTAGTACCTTAAAGTCAGATGTCTGTCAAGCAAACTGACCAGTGACAGAATTGCTTTGTGAGGTTTACATCTTTATGACATCAAATGCTTCACATGAAAAATGCAGTTCATTGTCAAAAATCAGCTATATTAGGAGAGTGAGAATTGTGTTTTAGCATCAATTACACACTAAATATGCTGTCATTGTGTATGTTTAATGGATGTCTTTCAGTTTTAAAGATAGACAGACGGATAGATAGATAGATAGAAAGATAGAAAGATAGATAGATAGATAGACAGACAGACTGATTTCAACTGGAAGCAGTGCTTACATATTGCTTAATTTTTGGTGGTTATTAAATAGTATGGGTAGGCAAGAAAAGTGCATATATCTTTTATTAGCATAAACTTACCCAAATGCGCTCTTGCATATTTAAGGCATTCAAAGTAATAATATTTCACAGCATTAATACAGTTATGTACTAGACTGGACAATGGTAAGCAGAGCCAGTACTTATATCAACAATGGCCTTATCTGTGTGAAGTTTGTATGTTCTCCCTGTGTTTGCGTGGGTTTCCTCCGGGTGCTGTGGTTTCCTCCCACACTCCAAAAAACATACTGTTAGGTTAATTGGCTGCTATCAAAATTGACCCTAGTCTCTCCCTCTCTGTGTGTGAGTGTGTGTCTATATTAGGGAATTTAGACTGTAAGCTCCAATAGGGTAGGGACTGATGTGAATGGGTTCTCTGTACAGCGCTGCGCTATTAGTGACACTATATAAATAAATGATAATGAGGATGATGATGATATGTGTTTACTATGCCTATACACATAGCCAGCTTTCACACTTGATTGGCAGATTAATGCATCATTATTGCTAAGTTTGATAACAGTTGTCTAATACAATGACACTGGTAGAGAAAACCACTATAGACATTCACATAAGCAGCTCTCATCATCATCATTTATTGCATAAGACTTCTTTAATTATACTAAGTTTTTGAGCAGGTCTGCATTATACTTAATTATATAAGGGAGATGTACTTTTAGTAAAAAGTAGCTCTCCAATTTCAAAAGTACATCAACGTAGTATTAATACTTAGATTTAAAGATTTTCTGGGATAAATGAAATACATTCCCAGCAGCCATCTCCCTTTGCCTCTATCTTATTGCATATTTTGTCCTAATGTGCTTTCATATTTACATGTCACCATGTTTCCATTGGCTAGTACCTTAAAGTCAGATGTCTGTCAAGCAAACTGACCAGTGACAGAATTGCTTTGTGAGGTTTACATCTTTATGACATCAAATGCTTCACATGAAAAATGCAGTTCATTGTCAAAAATCAGCTATATTAGGAGAGTGAGAATTGTGCTTTAGCATCAATTACACACTAAATATGCTGTCATTGTGTATGTTTAATGGATGTCTTTCAGTTTTAAAGATAGACAGACGGATAGAAAGATAGAAAGATAGAAAGATAGAAAGATAGATAGATAGATAGATAGATAGATAGATAGACAGACAGACTGATTTCAACTGGAAGCAGTGCTTACATATTGCTTAATTTTTGGTGGTTATTAAATAGTATGGGTAGGCAAGAAAAGTGCATATATCTTTTATTAGCATAAACTTACCCAAATGCGCTCTTGCATATTTAAGGCATTCAAAGTAATAATATTTCACAGCATTAATACAGTTATGTACTAGACTGGACAATGGTAAGCAGAGCCAGTACTTATATCAACAATGGCCTTATCTGTGTGAAGTTTGTATGTTCTCCCTGTGTTTGCGTGGGTTTCCTCCCACACTCCAAAAAACATACTGTTAGGTTAATTGGCTGCTATCAAAATTGACCCTAGTCTCTCCCTCTCTGTCTATGTGTGAGTGTGTGTCTATATTAGGGAATTTAGACTGTAAGCTCCAATAGGGTAGGGACTGATGTGAATGGGTTCTCTGTACAGCGCTGCGCTATTAGTGACACTATATAAATAAATGATAATGAGGATGATGATGATATGTGTTTACTATGCCTATACACATAGCCAGCTTTCACACTTGATTGGCAGATTAATGCATCATTATTGCTAAGTTTGATAACAGTTGTCTAATACAATGACACTGGTAGAGAAAACCACTATAGACATTCACATAAGCAGCTCTCATCATCATCATTTATTGCATAAGACTTCTTTAATTATACTAAGTTTTTGAGCAGGTCTGCATTATACTTAATTATATAAGGGAGATGTACTTTTAGTAAAAAGTAGCTCTCCAATTTCAAAAGTACATCAACGTAGTATTAATACTTAGATTTAAAGATTTTCTGGGATAAATGAAATACATTCCCAGCAGCCATCTCCCTTTGCCTCTATCTTATTGCATATTTTGTCCTAATGTGCTTTCATATTTACATGTCACCATGTTTCCATTGGCTAGTACCTTAAAGTCAGATGTCTGTCAAGCAAACTGACCAGTGACAGAATTGCTTTGTGAGGTTTACATCTTTATGACATCAAATGCTTCACATGAAAAATGCAGTTCATTGTCAAAAATCAGCTATATTAGGAGAGTGAGAATTGTGTTTTAGCATCAATTACACACTAAATATGCTGTCATTGTGTATGTTTAATGGATGTCTTTCAGTTTTAAAGATAGACAGACGGATAGATAGATAGATAGATAGAAAGATAGAAAGATAGAAAGATAGATAGACAGACAGACAGACTGATTTCAACTGGAAGCAGTGCTTACATATTGCTTAATTTTTGGTGGTTATTAAATAGTATGGGTAGGCAAGAAAAGTGCATATATCTTTTATTAGCATAAACTTACCCAAATGCGCTCTTGCATATTTAAGGCATTCAAAGTAATAATATTTCACAGCATTAATACAGTTATGTACTAGACTGGACAATGGTAAGCAGAGCCAGTACTTATATCAACAATGGCCTTATCTGTGTGAAGTTTGTATGTTCTCCCTGTGTTTGCGTGGGTTTCCTCCCACACTCCAAAAAACATACTGTTAGGTTAATTGGCTGCTATCAAAATTGACCCTAGTCTCTCCCTCTCTGTCTGTGTGTGAGTGTGTGTCTATATTAGGGAATTTAGACTGTAAGCTCCAATAGGGTAGGGACTGATGTGAATGGGTTCTCTGTACAGCGCTGCGCTATTAGTGACACTATATAAATAAATGATAATGAGGATGATGATGATATGTGTTTACTATGCCTATACACATAGCCAGCTTTCACACTTGATTGGCAGATTAATGCATCATTATTGCTAAGTTTGATAACAGTTGTCTAATACAGTGACACTGGTAGAGAAAACCACTATAGACATTCACATAAGCAGCTCTCATCATCATCATTTATGGCATAAGACTTCTTTAATTATACTAAGTTTTTGAGCAGGTCTGCATTATACTTAATTATATAAGGGAGATGTACTTTTAGTAAAAAGTAGCTCTCCAATTTCAAAAGTACATCAACGTAGTATTAATACTTAGATTTAAAGATTTTCTGGGATAAATGAAATACATTCCCAGCAGCCATCTCCCTTTGCCTCTATCTTATTGCATATTTTGTCCTAATGTGCTTTCATATTTACATGTCACCATGTTTCCATTGGCTAGTACCTTAAAGTCAGATGTCTGTCAAGCAAACTGACCAGTGACAGAATTGCTTTGTGAGGTTTACATCTTTATGACATCAAATGCTTCACATGAAAAATGCAGTTCATTGTCAAAAATCAGCTATATTAGGAGAGTGAGAATTGTGTTTTAGCATCAATTACACACTAAATATGCTGTCATTGTGTATGTTTAATGGATGTCTTTCAGTTTTAAAGATAGACAGACCGATAGATAGATAGATAGAAAGATAGAAAGATAGATAGATAGAAAGATAGATAGATAGATAGACAGACAGACTGATTTCAACTGGAAGCAGTGCTTACATATTGCTTAATTTTTGGTGGTTATTAAATAGTATGGGTAGGCAAGAAAAGTGCATATATCTTTTATTAGCATAAACTTACCCAAATGCGCTCTTGCATATTTAAGGCATTCAAAGTAATAATATTTCACAGCATTAATACAGTTATGTACTAGACTGGACAATGGTAAGCAGAGCCAGTACTTATATCAACAATGGCCTTATCTGTGTGAAGTTTGTATGTTCTCCCTGTGTTTGCGTGGGTTTCCTCCGGGTGCTGTGGTTTCCTCCCACACTCCAAAAAACATACTGTTAGGTTAATTGGCTGCTATCAAAATTGACCCTAGTCTCTCCCTCTCTGTCTGTGTGTGAGTGTGTGTCTATATTAGGGAATTTAGACTGTAAGCTCCAATAGGGTAGGGACTGATGTGAATGGGTTCTCTGTACAGCGCTGCGCTATTAGTGACACTATATAAATAAATGATAATGAGGATGATGATGATATGTGTTTACTATGCCTATACACATAGCCAGCTTTCACACTTGATTGGCAGATTAATGCATCATTATTGCTAAGTTTGATAACAGTTGTCTAATACAATGACACTGGTAGAGAAAACCACTATAGACATTCACATAAGCAGCTCTCATCATCATCATTTATTGCATAAGACTTCTTTAATTATACTAAGTTTTTGAGCAGGTCTGCATTATACTTAATTATATAAGGGAGATGTACTTTTAGTAAAAAGTAGCTCTCCAATTTCAAAAGTACATCAACGTAGTATTAATACTTAGATTTAAAGATTTTCTGGGATAAATGAAATACATTCCCAGCAGCCATCTCCCTTTGCCTCTATCTTATTGCATATTTTGTCCTAATGTGCTTTCATATTTACATGTCACCATGTTTCCATTGGCTAGTACCTTAAAGTCAGATGTCTGTCAAGCAAACTGACCAGTGACAGAATTGCTTTGTGAGGTTTACATCTTTATGACATCAAATGCTTCACATGAAAAATGCAGTTCATTGTCAAAAATCAGCTATATTAGGAGAGTGAGAATTGTGTTTTAGCATCAATTACACACTAAATATGCTGTCATTGTGTATGTTTAATGGATGTCTTTCAGTTTTAAAGATAGACAGACGGATAGATAGATAGATAGAAAGATAGAAAGATAGATAGATAGAAAGATAGATAGATAGATAGACAGACAGACTGATTTCAACTGGAAGCAGTGCTTACATATTGCTTAATTTTTGGTGGTTATTAAATAGTATGGGTAGGCAAGAAAAGTGCATATATCTTTTATTAGCATAAACTTACCCAAATGCGCTCTTGCATATTTAAGGCATTCAAAGTAATAATATTTCACAGCATTAATACAGTTATGTACTAGACTGGACAATGGTAAGCAGAGCCAGTACTTATATCAACAATGGCCTTATCTGTGTGAAGTTTGTATGTTCTCCCTGTGTTTGCGTGGGTTTCCTCCGGGTGCTGTGGTTTCCTCCCACACTCCAAAAAACATACTGTTAGGTTAATTGGCTGCTATCAAAATTGACCCTAGTCTCTCCCTCTCTGTCTGTGTGTGAGTGTGTGTCTATATTAGGGAATTTAGACTGTAAGCTCCAATAGGGTAGGGACTGATGTGAATGGGTTCTCTGTACAGCGCTGCGCTATTAGTGACACTATATAAATAAATGATAATGAGGATGATGATGATATGTGTTTACTATGCCTATACACATAGCCAGCTTTCACACTTGATTGGCAGATTAATGCATCATTATTGCTAAGTTTGATAACAGTTGTCTAATACAATGACACTGGTAGAGAAAACCACTATAGACATTCACATAAGCAGCTCTCATCATCATCATTTATTGCATAAGACTTCTTTAATTATACTAAGTTTTTGAGCAGGTCTGCATTATACTTAATTATATAAGGGAGATGTACTTTTAGTAAAAAGTAGCTCTCCAATTTCAAAAGTACATCAACGTAGTATTAATACTTAGATTTAAAGATTTTCTGGGATAAATGAAATACATTCCCAGCAGCCATCTCCCTTTGCCTCTATCTTATTGCATATTTTGTCCTAATGTGCTTTCATATTTACATGTCACCATGTTTCCATTGGCTAGTACCTTAAAGTCAGATGTCTGTCAAGCAAACTGACCAGTGACAGAATTGCTTTGTGAGGTTTACATCTTTATGACATCAAATGCTTCACATGAAAAATGCAGTTCATTGTCAAAAATCAGCTATATTAGGAGAGTGAGAATTGTGTTTTAGCATCAATTACACACTAAATATGCTGTCATTGTGTATGTTTAATGGATGTCTTTCAGTTTTAAAGATAGACAGACCGATAGATAGATAGAAAGATAGATAGATAGATAGAAAGATAGATAGATAGAAAGATAGATAGATAGACAGACAGACTGATTTCAACTGGAAGCAGTGCTTACATATTGCTTAATTTTTGGTGGTTATTAAATAGTATGGGTAGGCAAGAAAAGTGCATATATCTTTTATTAGCATAAACTTACCCAAATGCGCTCTTGCATATTTAAGGCATTCAAAGTAATAATATTTCACAGCATTAATACAGTTATGTACTAGACTGGACAATGGTAAGCAGAGCCAGTACTTATATCAACAATGGCCTTATCTGTGTGAAGTTTGTATGTTCTCCCTGTGTTTGCGTGGGTTTCCTCCGGGTGCTGTGGTTTCCTCCCACACTCCAAAAAACATACTGTTAGGTTAATTGGCTGCTATCAAAATTGACCCTAGTCTCTCCCTCTCTGTCTGTGTGTGAGTGTGTGTCTATATTAGGGAATTTAGACTGTAAGCTCCAATAGGGTAGGGACTGATGTGAATGGGTTCTCTGTACAGCGCTGCGCTATTAGTGACACTATATAAATAAATGATAATGAGGATGATGATGATATGTGTTTACTATGCCTATACACATAGCCAGCTTTCACACTTGATTGGCAGATTAATGCATCATTATTGCTAAGTTTGATAACAGTTGTCTAATACAGTGACACTGGTAGAGAAAACCACTATAGACATTCACATAAGCAGCTCTCATCATCATCATTTATGGCATAAGACTTCTTTAATTATACTAAGTTTTTGAGCAGGTCTGCATTATACTTAATTATATAAGGGAGATGTACTTTTAGTAAAAAGTAGCTCTCCAATTTCAAAAGTACATCAACGTAGTATTAATACTTAGATTTAAAGATTTTCTGGGATAAATGAAATACATTCCCAGCAGCCATCTCCCTTTGCCTCTATCTTATTGCATATTTTGTCCTAATGTGCTTTCATATTTACATGTCACCATGTTTCCATTGGCTAGTACCTTAAAGTCAGATGTCTGTCAAGCAAACTGACCAGTGACAGAATTGCTTTGTGAGGTTTACATCTTTATGACATCAAATGCTTCACATGAAAAATGCAGTTCATTGTCAAAAATCAGCTATATTAGGAGAGTGAGAATTGTGCTTTAGCATCAATTACACACTAAATATGCTGTCATTGTGTATGTTTAATGGATGTCTTTCAGTTTTAAAGATAGACAGACGGATAGATAGATAGAAAGATAGAAAGATAGAAAGATAGATAGATAGAAAGATAGAAAGATAGATAGATAGACAGACAGACAGACTGATTTCAACTGGAAGCAGTGCTTACATATTGCTTAATTTTTGGTGGTTATTAAATAGTATGGGTAGGCAAGAAAAGTGCATATATCTTTTATTAGCATAAACTTACCCAAATGCGCTCTTGCATATTTAAGGCATTCAAAGTAATAATATTTCACAGCATTAATACAGTTATGTACTAGACTGGACAATGGTAAGCAGAGCCAGTACTTATATCAACAATGGCCTTATCTGTGTGAAGTTTGTATGTTCTCCCTGTGTTTGCGTGGGTTTCCTCCGGGTGCTGTGGTTTCCTCCCACACTCCAAAAAACATACTGTTAGGTTAATTGGCTGCTATCAAAATTGACCCTAGTCTCTCCCTCTCTGTCTGTGTGTGAGTGTGTGTCTATATTAGGGAATTTAGACTGTAAGCTCCAATAGGGTAGGGACTGATGTGAATGGGTTCTCTGTACAGCGCTGCGCTATTAGTGACACTATATAAATAAATGATAATGAGGATGATGATGATATGTGTTTACTATGCCTATACACATAGCCAGCTTTCACACTTGATTGGCAGATTAATGCATCATTATTGCTAAGTTTGATAACAGTTGTCTAATACAGTGACACTGGTAGAGAAAACCACTATAGACATTCACATAAGCAGCTCTCATCATCATCATTTATGGCATAAGACTTCTTTAATTATACTAAGTTTTTGAGCAGGTCTGCATTATACTTAATTATATAAGGGAGATGTACTTTTAGTAAAAAGTAGCTCTCCAATTTCAAAAGTACATCAACGTAGTATTAATACTTAGATTTAAAGATTTTCTGGGATAAATGAAATACATTCCCAGCAGCCATCTCCCTTTGCCTCTATCTTATTGCATATTTTGTCCTAATGTGCTTTCATATTTACATGTCACCATGTTTCCATTGGCTAGTACCTTAAAGTCAGATGTCTGTCAAGCAAACTGACCAGTGACAGAATTGCTTTGTGAGGTTTACATCTTTATGACATCAAATGCTTCACATGAAAAATGCAGTTCATTGTCAAAAATCAGCTATATTAGGAGAGTGAGAATTGTGTTTTAGCATCAATTACACACTAAATATGCTGTCATTGTGTATGTTTAATGGATGTCTTTCAGTTTTAAAGATAGACAGACGGATAGATAGATAGAAAGATAGAAAGATAGATAGATAGAAAGATAGAAAGATAGATAGAAAGATAGATAGAAAGATAGATAGATAGATAGATAGATAGACAGACAGACAGACAGACTGATTTCAACTGGAAGCAGTGCTTACATATTGCTTAATTTTTGGTGGTTATTAAATAGTATGGGTAGGCAAGAAAAGTGCATATATCTTTTATTAGCATAAACTTACCCAAATGCGCTCTTGCATATTTAAGGCATTCAAAGTAATAATATTTCACAGCATTAATACAGTTATGTACTAGACTGGACAATGGTAAGCAGAGCCAGTACTTATATCAACAATGGCCTTATCTGTGTGAAGTTTGTATGTTCTCCCTGTGTTTGCGTGGGTTTCCTCCGGGTGCTGTGGTTTCCTCCCACACTCCAAAAAACATACTGTTAGGTTAATTGGCTGCTATCAAAATTGACCCTAGTCTCTCCCTCTCTGTCTGTGTGTGAGTGTGTGTCTATATTAGGGAATTTAGACTGTAAGCTCCAATAGGGTAGGGACTGATGTGAATGGGTTCTCTGTACAGCGCTGCGCTATTAGTGACACTATATAAATAAATGATAATGAGGATGATGATGATATGTGTTTACTATGCCTATACACATAGCCAGCTTTCACACTTGATTGGCAGATTAATGCATCATTATTGCTAAGTTTGATAACAGTTGTCTAATACAGTGACACTGGTAGAGAAAACCACTATAGACATTCACATAAGCAGCTCTCATCATCATCATTTATGGCATAAGACTTCTTTAATTATACTAAGTTTTTGAGCAGGTCTGCATTATACTTAATTATATAAGGGAGATGTACTTTTAGTAAAAAGTAGCTCTCCAATTTCAAAAGTACATCAACGTAGTATTAATACTTAGATTTAAAGATTTTCTGGGATAAATGAAATACATTCCCAGCAGCCATCTCCCTTTGCCTCTATCTTATTGCATATTTTGTCCTAATGTGCTTTCATATTTACATGTCACCATGTTTCCATTGGCTAGTACCTTAAAGTCAGATGTCTGTCAAGCAAACTGACCAGTGACAGAATTGCTTTGTGAGGTTTACATCTTTATGACATCAAATGCTTCACATGAAAAATGCAGTTCATTGTCAAAAATCAGCTATATTAGGAGAGTGAGAATTGTGCTTTAGCATCAATTACACACTAAATATGCTGTCATTGTGTATGTTTAATGGATGTCTTTCAGTTTTAAAGATAGACAGACGGATAGATAGATAGATAGAAAGATAGATAGATAGAAAGATAGATAGATAGACAGACAGACAGACAGACTGATTTCAACTGGAAGCAGTGCTTACATATTGCTTAATTTTTGGTGGTTATTAAATAGTATGGGTAGGCAAGAAAAGTGCATATATCTTTTATTAGCATAAACTTACCCAAATGCGCTCTTGCATATTTAAGGCATTCAAAGTAATAATATTTCACAGCATTAATACAGTTATGTACTAGACTGGACAATGGTAAGCAGAGCCAGTACTTATATCAACAATGGCCTTATCTGTGTGAAGTTTGTATGTTCTCCCTGTGTTTGCGTGGGTTTCCTCCGGGTGCTGTGGTTTCCTCCCACACTCCAAAAAACATACTGTTAGGTTAATTGGCTGCTATCAAAATTGACCCTAGTCTCTCCCTCTCTGTCTGTGTGTGAGTGTGTGTCTATATTAGGGAATTTAGACTGTAAGCTCCAATAGGGTAGGGACTGATGTGAATGGGTTCTCTGTACAGCGCTGCGCTATTAGTGACACTATATAAATAAATGATAATGAGGATGATGATGATATGTGTTTACTATGCCTATACACATAGCCAGCTTTCACACTTGATTGGCAGATTAATGCATCATTATTGCTAAGTTTGATAACAGTTGTCTAATACAATGACACTGGTAGAGAAAACCACTATAGACATTCACATAAGCAGCTCTCATCATCATCATTTATTGCATAAGACTTCTTTAATTATACTAAGTTTTTGAGCAGGTCTGCATTATACTTAATTATATAAGGGAGATGTACTTTTAGTAAAAAGTAGCTCTCCAATTTCAAAAGTACATCAACGTAGTATTAATACTTAGATTTAAAGATTTTCTGGGATAAATGAAATACATTCCCAGCAGCCATCTCCCTTTGCCTCTATCTTATTGCATATTTTGTCCTAATGTGCTTTCATATTTACATGTCACCATGTTTCCATTGGCTAGTACCTTAAAGTCAGATGTCTGTCAAGCAAACTGACCAGTGACAGAATTGCTTTGTGAGGTTTACATCTTTATGACATCAAATGCTTCACATGAAAAATGCAGTTCATTGTCAAAAATCAGCTATATTAGGAGAGTGAGAATTGTGCTTTAGCATCAATTACACACTAAATATGCTGTCATTGTGTATGTTTAATGGATGTCTTTCAGTTTTAAAGATAGACAGACGGATAGATAGATAGAAAGATAGAAAGATAGAAAGATAGATAGATAGATAGACAGACAGACTGATTTCAACTGGAAGCAGTGCTTACATATTGCTTAATTTTTGGTGGTTATTAAATAGTATGGGTAGGCAAGAAAAGTGCATATATCTTTTATTAGCATAAACTTACCCAAATGCGCTCTTGCATATTTAAGGCATTCAAAGTAATAATATTTCACAGCATTAATACAGTTATGTACTAGACTGGACAATGGTAAGCAGAGCCAGTACTTATATCAACAATGGCCTTATCTGTGTGAAGTTTGTATGTTCTCCCTGTGTTTGCGTGGGTTTCCTCCGGGTGCTGTGGTTTCCTCCCACACTCCAAAAAACATACTGTTAGGTTAATTGGCTGCTATCAAAATTGACCCTAGTCTCTCCCTCTCTGTCTGTGTGTGAGTGTGTGTCTATATTAGGGAATTTAGACTGTAAGCTCCAATAGGGTAGGGACTGATGTGAATGGGTTCTCTGTACAGCGCTGCGCTATTAGTGACACTATATAAATAAATGATAATGAGGATGATGATGATATGTGTTTACTATGCCTATACACATAGCCAGCTTTCACACTTGATTGGCAGATTAATGCATCATTATTGCTAAGTTTGATAACAGTTGTCTAATACAATGACACTGGTAGAGAAAACCACTATAGACATTCACATAAGCAGCTCTCATCATCATCATTTATTGCATAAGACTTCTTTAATTATACTAAGTTTTTGAGCAGGTCTGCATTATACTTAATTATATAAGGGAGATGTACTTTTAGTAAAAAGTAGCTCTCCAATTTCAAAAGTACATCAACGTAGTATTAATACTTAGATTTAAAGATTTTCTGGGATAAATGAAATACATTCCCAGCAGCCATCTCCCTTTGCCTCTATCTTATTGCATATTTTGTCCTAATGTGCTTTCATATTTACATGTCACCATGTTTCCATTGGCTAGTACCTTAAAGTCAGATGTCTGTCAAGCAAACTGACCAGTGACAGAATTGCTTTGTGAGGTTTACATCTTTATGACATCAAATGCTTCACATGAAAAATGCAGTTCATTGTCAAAAATCAGCTATATTAGGAGAGTGAGAATTGTGTTTTAGCATCAATTACACACTAAATATGCTGTCATTGTGTATGTTTAATGGATGTCTTTCAGTTTTAAAGATAGACAGACCGATAGATAGATAGAAAGATAGATAGAAAGATAGATAGATAGATAGATAGATAGATAGACAGACAGACAGACTGATTTCAACTGGAAGCAGTGCTTACATATTGCTTAATTTTTGGTGGTTATTAAATAGTATGGGTAGGCAAGAAAAGTGCATATATCTTTTATTAGCATAAACTTACCCAAATGCGCTCTTGCATATTTAAGGCATTCAAAGTAATAATATTTCACAGCATTAATACAGTTATGTACTAGACTGGACAATGGTAAGCAGAGCCAGTACTTATATCAACAATGGCCTTATCTGTGTGAAGTTTGTATGTTCTCCCTGTGTTTGCGTGGGTTTCCTCCGGGTGCTGTGGTTTCCTCCCACACTCCAAAAAACATACTGTTAGGTTAATTGGCTGCTATCAAAATTGACCCTAGTCTCTCCCTCTCTGTCTGTGTGTGAGTGTGTGTCTATATTAGGGAATTTAGACTGTAAGCTCCAATAGGGTAGGGACTGATGTGAATGGGTTCTCTGTACAGCGCTGCGCTATTAGTGACACTATATAAATAAATGATAATGAGGATGATGATGATATGTGTTTACTATGCCTATACACATAGCCAGCTTTCACACTTGATTGGCAGATTAATGCATCATTATTGCTAAGTTTGATAACAGTTGTCTAATACAATGACACTGGTAGAGAAAACCACTATAGACATTCACATAAGCAGCTCTCATCATCATCATTTATGGCATAAGACTTCTTTAATTATACTAAGTTTTTGAGCAGGTCTGCATTATACTTAATTATATAAAGGAGATGTACTTTTAGTAAAAAGTAGCTCTCCAATTTCAAAAGTACATCAACGTAGTATTAATACTTAGATTTAAAGATTTTCTGGGATAAATGAAATACATTCCCAGCAGCCATCTCCCTTTGCCTCTATCTTATTGCATATTTTGTCCTAATGTGCTTTCATATTTACATGTCACCATGTTTCCATTGGCTAGTACCTTAAAGTCAGATGTCTGTCAAGCAAACTGACCAGTGACAGAATTGCTTTGTGAGGTTTACATCTTTATGACATCAAATGCTTCACATGAAAAATGCAGTTCATTGTCAAAAATCAGCTATATTAGGAGAGTGAGAATTGTGTTTTAGCATCAATTACACACTAAATATGCTGTCATTGTGTATGTTTAATGGATGTCTTTCAGTTTTAAAGATAGACAGACCGATAGATAGATAGAAAGATAGATAGAAAGATAGATAGATAGATAGATAGATAGATAGACAGACAGACAGACTGATTTCAACTGGAAGCAGTGCTTACATATTGCTTAATTTTTGGTGGTTATTAAATAGTATGGGTAGGCAAGAAAAGTGCATATATCTTTTATTAGCATAAACTTACCCAAATGCGCTCTTGCATATTTAAGGCATTCAAAGTAATAATATTTCACAGCATTAATACAGTTATGTACTAGACTGGACAATGGTAAGCAGAGCCAGTACTTATATCAACAATGGCCTTATCTGTGTGAAGTTTGTATGTTCTCCCTGTGTTTGCGTGGGTTTCCTCCGGGTGCTGTGGTTTCCTCCCACACTCCAAAAAACATACTGTTAGGTTAATTGGCTGCTATCAAAATTGACCCTAGTCTCTCCCTCTCTGTCTGTGTGTGAGTGTGTGTCTATATTAGGGAATTTAGACTGTAAGCTCCAATAGGGTAGGGACTGATGTGAATGGGTTCTCTGTACAGCGCTGCGCTATTAGTGACACTATATAAATAAATGATAATGAGGATGATGATGATATGTGTTTACTATGCCTATACACATAGCCAGCTTTCACACTTGATTGGCAGATTAATGCATCATTATTGCTAAGTTTGATAACAGTTGTCTAATACAGTGACACTGGTAGAGAAAACCACTATAGACATTCACATAAGCAGCTCTCATCATCATCATTTATGGCATAAGACTTCTTTAATTATACTAAGTTTTTGAGCAGGTCTGCATTATACTTAATTATATAAGGGAGATGTACTTTTAGTAAAAAGTAGCTCTCCAATTTCAAAAGTACATCAACGTAGTATTAATACTTAGATTTAAAGATTTTCTGGGATAAATGAAATACATTCCCAGCAGCCATCTCCCTTTGCCTCTATCTTATTGCATATTTTGTCCTAATGTGCTTTCATATTTACATGTCACCATGTTTCCATTGGCTAGTACCTTAAAGTCAGATGTCTGTCAAGCAAACTGACCAGTGACAGAATTGCTTTGTGAGGTTTACATCTTTATGACATCAAATGCTTCACATGAAAAATGCAGTTCATTGTCAAAAATCAGCTATATTAGGAGAGTGAGAATTGTGTTTTAGCATCAATTACACACTAAATATGCTGTCATTGTGTATGTTTAATGGATGTCTTTCAGTTTTAAAGATAGACAGACGGATAGATAGATAGAAAGATAGAAAGATAGATAGATAGATAGATAGATAGATAGATAGACAGACAGACTGATTTCAACTGGAAGCAGTGCTTACATATTGCTTAATTTTTGGTGGTTATTAAATAGTATGGGTAGGCAAGAAAAGTGCATATATCTTTTATTAGCATAAACTTACCCAAATGCGCTCTTGCATATTTAAGGCATTCAAAGTAATAATATTTCACAGCATTAATACAGTTATGTACTAGACTGGACAATGGTAAGCAGAGCCAGTACTTATATCAACAATGGCCTTATCTGTGTGAAGTTTGTATGTTCTCCCTGTGTTTGCGTGGGTTTCCTCCCACACTCCAAAAAACATACTGTTAGGTTAATTGGCTGCTATCAAAATTGACCCTAGTCTCTCCCTCTCTGTCTGTGTGTGAGTGTGTGTCTATATTAGGGAATTTAGACTGTAAGCTCCAATAGGGTAGGGACTGATGTGAATGGGTTCTCTGTACAGCGCTGCGCTATTAGTGACACTATATAAATAAATGATAATGAGGATGATGATGATATGTGTTTACTATGCCTATACACATAGCCAGCTTTCACACTTGATTGGCAGATTAATGCATCATTATTGCTAAGTTTGATAACAGTTGTCTAATACAGTGACACTGGTAGAGAAAACCACTATAGACATTCACATAAGCAGCTCTCATCATCATCATTTATGGCATAAGACTTCTTTAATTATACTAAGTTTTTGAGCAGGTCTGCATTATACTTAATTATATAAGGGAGATGTACTTTTAGTAAAAAGTAGCTCTCCAATTTCAAAAGTACATCAACGTAGTATTAATACTTAGATTTAAAGATTTTCTGGGATAAATGAAATACATTCCCAGCAGCCATCTCCCTTTGCCTCTATCTTATTGCATATTTTGTCCTAATGTGCTTTCATATTTACATGTCACCATGTTTCCATTGGCTAGTACCTTAAAGTTAGATGTCTGTCAAGCAAACTGACCAGTGACAGAATTGCTTTGTGAGGTTTACATCTTTATGACATCAAATGCTTCACATGAAAAATGCAGTTCATTGTCAAAAATCAGCTATATTAGGAGAGTGAGAATTGTGTTTTAGCATCAATTACACACTAAATATGCTGTCATTGTGTATGTTTAATGGATGTCTTTCAGTTTTAAAGATAGACAGACGGATAGATAGATAGATAGATAGAAAGATAGATAGATAGAAAGATAGATAGATAGATAGACAGACAGACAGACTGATTTCAACTGGAAGCAGTGCTTACATATTGCTTAATTTTTGGTGGTTATTAAATAGTATGGGTAGGCAAGAAAAGTGCATATATCTTTTATTAGCATAAACTTACCCAAATGCGCTCTTGCATATTTAAGGCATTCAAAGTAATAATATTTCACAGCATTAATACAGTTATGTACTAGACTGGACAATGGTAAGCAGAGCCAGTACTTATATCAACAATGGCCTTATCTGTGTGAAGTTTGTATGTTCTCCCTGTGTTTGCGTGGGTTTCCTCCGGGTGCTGTGGTTTCCTCCCACACTCCAAAAAACATACTGTTAGGTTAATTGGCTGCTATCAAAATTGACCCTAGTCTCTCCCTCTCTGTCTGTGTGTGAGTGTGTGTCTATATTAGGGAATTTAGACTGTAAGCTCCAATAGGGTAGGGACTGATGTGAATGGGTTCTCTGTACAGCGCTGCGCTATTAGTGACACTATATAAATAAATGATAATGAGGATGATGATGTGATAAAGAGTGCATAAATAATATATTATTTATGCTTAATTTTATAATATATAACAGAGATTCAGTCACAGTTGAATTAGCACACTAGCTTTGCACAAAATTAGCCATTCTGCCCCCCACCTGTGATTGTGGGTGGTAACTAAATACTTAAACAGGTTTTCAGCATTTTGTCTGTAATTAGCAAATGAAAGCCTATAGCCAGCTTCCAGACTGCGCCCACAAGAGGTGTTTAGTAGACAAAGAAATTAGCCTGGACACTTTCACTCCATGCTGGATTTCGGACTGATAGGTAATGTAGCTCCTAGGTGAACAGGCCTACTTAGGCCCTGACTAGTATGGAGTGTGCATGACATGAAAGGTGAGTGTGAGCATGTTATAATGTGTTGTTGAATGGAGGACATAAGATTGAATGATTATTTGTTGTAAGTGATATGAAAGTTTAAGTGAGAATGAAAGTTTGAATTGATTGGATTGATATGGACAGAGTTATATGGACAGAGTTACATAAATGCATGCCTGGTTGGGATAAATGAAAGCATTTGTGTTTATACATAGTTAATGCTGTGCTGTGACTTGTGGAGTGCTGTACTATACATAGTCTGGATCCTGGTTGGGATAAATGATAGCATTTGTGTTTGGATCGATTTGTTAGGCTTTGGGAATGGAGACGTTTGTGCTATGTGTGAAATATCAGGTGTTAAAATTGGCCAGTGGACATTGTGCGTTTACTGCTGATTATAGAGCTATTTGTGGTGGATTGGCTAAATACTGCTTGTAATGAGTAATGGGTCTGTACTGAGTTCACATTGTTTAGTAACTGTAATTGTTTAGTAGGCCTTGTGGGCCTACAAGCATGGCAAGTCAGCCATTTTGGATGGTGACTACATTGCATAGAAAGTGATGGATTAGGAAGTGATCAGATTGTGGTTAAGTGATCAGATTGTTAGATATGCATAGAAAGTGCAGGTTATGTTGGTTTATGCATAGAAAGTGTAGTAGTTTGAACTGGTTGAAACCATGTGCTTGAAAATGGCCGCTAGACTTTAAGTGAGGTATGTTTGTGGTCTGTATGGATTCTCCCCTCCCCCTTCACTACACAATGCACACACACACACACCTTTAGACAATAGTTAGTCAAAATACACACAATTACATATATATCTATATTACAGGCAATAAGTATGATATATATTGCACTAAAGCTATATTGTGTGTACAATATTGTTACGCTGTTTATTGTTCTATAATATAATACAACACACTTTAAACAAATCCTATATCTTGTCGTGATTATTCTTGAAACTTGTCGATATAAAGAAATATAAAAATGATATTTCATGGGTTAATTCAGAAATACCTTTTGCGAGGAGTTGTTAACGGTATTAAATGGTCATACATATATTTGCCAGTATATTAAGGAGATTGTAACCCAAAAAGGAGAAAAGGAAAATACTTTCCCAATGGCGAGCGCCAGCCCGAACTGTGTTTTTTTTTTATAATTTTCGTGAAGATATAGGGGTGAAATTACTGTTATATTGTAAACTTTTTTTTTTTGTTTGATAGAGGGGCGGGAACGAAGGTGGTAATATTTGTGTGATATTACCGTACGCCTTTTCTAGAAAGCGGTTTTGACAAGTAACATTGTTTCATCTGTGTCCTGAAAGATATATAATTAATTACAGCGAATCTAGATTATGATTTTTAATTTTCATAATGTGTTGGCAAATAGACGTTTAATAACGGGAGTTGTATGTATCTGTTGAACAATTCTGTATTTTTAGGTGTACTAAGATGGCTATTGCTTTGTCTTCACTTATAATACAGTGTAGTTGGAAGGACTTGTGTTTACTTAGCGGTTATATTTATAGTTTAAATCTGATTCTGTGGACTGGGGGGACAGATACTCAGGAGAAAATTCTTCCTTTTTTAATCCCCAGAATCAAATTTAGTTATAACTTCTCCTGTGGAAATTTATATTTTAATTAGGACTTTTTGCATAACCAAATTTGCAAGTTATGTGATAATTAGGGATCATTTTAATCACATAATAATTACACCTTGTCTACAGAATAGGTTTGGAGAGGTAGTTTTGGATACTTGGCGGTTTTTGTCAAGGGGTGTGTGATATCTGGGTAATATAGAACCCTGTCAAACAAAAGAATTACGGGAGTAGCGCTCACGGATTCTTAGCAGAAACGCATAAGCGTGAAAGCTGGGACACCCTGTCCTGTATTGTAGTGGTAGGAGGTGATTGTTTGGAAGATTGTGTAGAAAGATGTCTCTAAAGTACAACGGAGATGTCACGGGTGCGTATTATTCGACGTGACGAAAATAGCGAAAAAGGCGCAAATTGTATTATACGCCGATAGTTACTTTGGGTTGATACAATATTTTTATGTTATATGGATAGTTAATCCATAGAGGCATTCCGATATGTAACTTCTGTAGAAACACGCCTTTGTCAGTTGTTTAGTGGGTACGGCTACGGCAACACTTAAATTATGAGCGGATCATGCGCAATGGTTTCCCAGTAAAGCCATTATTAGCGATTTTGGCTGGGTGCAACCAGATCTGCAAAACGAATTTACCAATCATTATACGATTGAGAACAGCATTTCCACTCAGTAGACAGGGGGATACTCACACAAATTATTAACACACAAGTCTATAACATGGAACATATGGATTTTATTTTTTTAATTACTTTGGAAACTCGCAAAGTGTGGTATGTTTAACCTGTGTGTTTAACCCTGCTAAAACGTATAGTGATCACCAGTAGTAAGCTTATAATCAGGTTATGTATTGATAAGCTAGGTGTAATTACGTGGACCGTATCACAGGTCGCGGCAGGTAAAATATGAATATTTATATTATTCAAGATGCCACAGATGTAGTATGTCTAAATCAAGGTTTTTTAGTAAAGCAGGCCACAGGTAGGTATGTACATGGCTGCAAAAGACTTGATTTTAGATGGTAAAAAAAATATTACATTATAAATTCTGAGAAATAAGGTATTATATGTACTCAGAGCATTGAACACTTAATTGCCCTGGTAACATAAGTAATAGGGAATAATAAGTAAAATTTGGGTTTTGTCATTGGAGATAGTTGAATGTATGCAAGGAGACGTCCTTGCTGTTATGTCAACAAATGAAAATTGATTTAGCCCTTGCAATGTCTCAGATATATATGCATTTGTTTTAAAACTGTATATGAGGACATATGGGATAATAGAGAGGTGGTATTTAAAACCCTACTCATTTTAAAAACCCAGGTATATACAGGTAATTTATAATGGTATATTGTAAAGAACCAATAATATTGGTAACAGACACACTACCTAGTGGTTACAACTTACAAATATATATTGCAGCCCCTTCATCAGAGTTTGTACTCTGGAAATGGGCGGGATAAAATATAGATTTGATAATTTTACATGTCATTATTTTGGAGGTGTTTGGCAACATGTAGCATTAGAATTAATGAAACCCCTGGATAATGGTAATGTGTTTTATTGCCTAGGGATAAAAAGGTGGATCCTAATGCACA
>NW_027448345.1:0-49543 GCF_038048845.1 Mixophyes fleayi
TTGATTTATGATTCAATTTCATGATTCAATTCATGATTTCATGATTTATGGTTCAATTCATGATTCGATTCATGATTAAATTCATGATTCATGATTCGATTCATGATTCAATTCATGATTCATGATTCGATTAATGATTTCATGATTTAATTCATGATTCATGATTCATGATTCGATTCATGATTCAATTCATGATTTGTGATTCATGATTCAAATTCATGATTCATGATTTGATTCATGATTCATAATATGATTCATGATTTAATTCATGATTCATGATTTAATTCATGATTCATGATTTAATTCATGATTCATGATTTAATTCATGATTCATGATTCAATTCATGATTCATGATTTCATTTCATGATTCATTTCATGATTCATGATTTCAATTCATGATTCATGATTCATGATTCATGATTCAATTCATGATTTATGATACATGATTCAATTCATGATTTATGATACCTGATAAAATTCATGATTCAATTCATGATTCATGATTCAATTCATGATTCATGATTCGATTCATGATTCGAATAATGATTTATGATTCAATTCATGATTTATGATTCATTTCATGATTCAATTCATGATTCATGATTCGATTCATGATTTCATGATTTGATTCATGATTCAATTCATGATTCATGATTCAATTCATGATTCATGATTCAATTCATGATTCAATTCATGATTCATGATTCAATTCATGATTCATGATTTATTTTATGATTCATGATTTATATCATGATTCATTTTATGATTCATATATCATGATTCATTTCATGATTGATTTCAGGATTTCATGATTCAATTTATGATTCAATACATAATTCATGATTAATTTCATGATTCAATTCATGATTCATGATTCATGATTCGATTCATGATTCAATTCATGATTCATTTCATGATTCATGATTTTTTTGATTCAATTCATGATTCAATTCATGATTCATGATTCATGATTCGATTCATGATTCATGATTCAATTCATAATTCATTCTATGAATTATGATTCAATTCATGATTCATGATTCATGATTCATGATTTCAATTCATGATTCATGATTCAATTAATGATTCATGATTCAATTAATGATTTATGATTCAATTCATTTTTTCATTATTCAATTCATGATTCATGATCCGATTCATGATTCAATTCAAGATTCAATTCATGATTCATTTCATGATTCATGATTTATGATTCAATTCATGATTCATGATTCAATTCATGATTTCATGATTCGGTTCATGATTAAATTCATGATTCATTTCCTGATTCAATTTATGATTCATGATTCAATTAATGATTTATGATTCATTTCATAATTCATGATTCATTTCATGATTCATGATTCATGATTCGATTCATGATTCATGATTCATGATTTGATTCATGATTCATGATTTGATGCATGATTCATGATTCAATTCGTGATTCATGATTCATGATTCAATTCGTGATTTCATTTCATGATTTATGATTCGATTCATGATTCATAATTCATGATTCAATTCATGATTTATGATTCATGATTCATGATTCAATTCATGATTCATGATTCAATTCATGATTTATGATTCATGATTTATGATTCAATACATGATTCATGATTTATATCATGATTCATTATATGATTCATATATCATGATTCATTTCATGATTGATTTCAGGATTCATGATTCAATTGATGATTTCATGATTCAATTCATGATTTATGATTCGATTCATGATTTATGATTCGATTCATGATTCAATTCATGATTCATTTTATGATTCATTTCATGATTCATGATTCATGATTCAATTCATGATTTATGATTCATGATTCAATTCATGATTCATGATTCGATTCATGATTCAATTCATGATTCGAATCATGATTCATGATTCGATTTATGATTCATTTCATGATTCGAATCATGATTTCATGATTCAATTCATGATTCATGATTTATGATTCAATTCATGATTTTGTGATTCATGATTCAATTCATGATTCATGATTCGATTCATGATTCGATTCATGATTCGAATCATGATTCATGATTCGATTTATGATTCAATTCATGATTCATAATTGATGATTCGATTCATGATTCATTATTCAATTCATGATTAAATTTATGATTCATGATTTAATTCATGATTTATGATTCATGATTTGATTCATGATTCATGATTCATGATTCGATTCCTGATTCATGATTCGATTCATGATTCATGATTCGATTCCTGATTCATGATTCGATTCATGATTCATGTTTCGATTCATGATTCAATTCATGATTCATGATTCAATTCATGATTCATGATTTTATGATTCGATTCATGATTCAATTCATGATTCATGATTCGATTTCATGATTCGATTCATGATTCAATTCATGATTTATGATTCGATTCATGATTCATGATTTAATTCATGATTTCATGAATCGATTCATGATTCATGATTCAATTCATGATTCATGATTCGATAAATGATTCATGATTTAATTCATTATTCAATTCATGATTTATGATTCATGATTTTACTCATGATTCATGATTTCAATTCATGATTTGTGATTCATGATTCAATTCATGATTTCATGATTCGATTCATGATTCATAATATGATTCATGATTCATAATATGATTCATGATTCAATTCATGATTCATGATTCATGATTCAATTCATGATTTGTGATTCATGATTCTATTTATGATTCATGATTCGAATCATGATTCATGATTCAATTCATGATTTATGATTCAATTCATGATTCATAATTCATGATTCAATTCATGATTTATGATTTCATGATTCGATTCATGATTCAATTCATGATTCATGATTCAATTCATGATTTATGATTCATGATTTATGATTCAATACATGATTCATGATTTATATCATGATTCATTATATGATTCATATATCATGATTCATTTCATGATTGATTTCAGGATTCATGATTCAATTGATGATTCAATACATAATTCATAATTCAATTCATGATTCATGATTCAATTCATGATTTATGATTCGATTCATGATTCAATTCATGATTCATTTTATGATTCATTTCATGATTCATGATTCATGATTCAATTCATGATTTATGATTCAATTCATGATTTATGATTCAATTCATGATTCATTTCATGATTCATAATTTATGATTCAATTCATGATTCAATTCATGATTCATGATTTATGGTTCAATTCATGATTCGATTCATGATTAAAATTCATGATTCATGATTCGATTCATGATTCATGATTCAATTCATGATTCGATTAATGATTCATGATTTTAATTCATGATTCATGATTCATGATTCGATTCATGATTCAATTCATGATTTGTGATTCATGATTTCAATTCATGATTCATGATTTGATTCATGATTCATAATATGATTCATGATTTAATTCATGATTCATGATTTAATTCATGATTCATGATTCATGATTCAATTCATGATTCATGATTCATTTCATGATTCATGATTCAATTCATGATTCATGATTCATGATTCATGATTCAATTCATGATTCATGATTCAATTCATGATTTATGATACATGATTCAATTCATGATTTTATGATACCTGATAAAATTCATGATTCAATTCATGATTCATGATTCAATTTCATGATTCATGATTCGATTCATGATTCGAATAATGATTTTATGATTCAATTCATGATTTATGATTCATTTCATGATTCCAATTCATGATTCATGATTCGATTCATGATTCATGATTTGATTCATGATTCAATTCATGATTCATGATTCAATTCATGATTCATGATTCAATTCATGATTCAATTCATGATTCATGATTCAATTCATGATTCATGATTTATTTTATGATTCATGATTTATATCATGATTCATTTTATGATTTCATATATCATGATTCATTTCATGATTGATTTCAGGATTCATGATTCAATTTATGATTCAATACATAATTCATGATTAATTTCATGATTCAATTCATGATTCATGATTCCATGATTCGATTCATGATTTCAATTTCATGATTCATTTCATGATTCATGATTTTTTTGATTCAATTCATGATTCAATTCATGATTCATGATTCATGATTCGATTCATGATTCATGATTCAATTCATAATTCATTCTATGAATTATGATTCAATTCATGATTCATGATTCATGATTCATGATTCAATTCATGATTCATGATTCAATTAATGATTCATGATTCAATTAATGATTTATGATTCAATTCATTTTTCATTATTCAATTCATGATTCATGATCCGATTCATGATTCAATTCAAGATTCAATTCATGATTCATTTCATGATTCATGATTTATGATTCAATTCATGATTCATGATTCAATTCATGATTCATGATTTCGGTTCATGATTAAATTTCATGATTCATTTCATGATTCAATTTATGATTCATGATTCAATTAATGATTTATGATTCATTTCATAATTCATGATTCATTTCATGATTCATGATTCATGATTCGATTCATGATTCATGATTCATGATTTGATTCATGATTCATGATTTGATGCATGATTCATGATTCAATTCGTGATTCATGATTCATGATTCAATTCGTGATTCATTTCATGATTTATGATTCGATTCATGATTTCATAATTCATGATTCAATTCATGATTTTATGATTCATGATTCGATTCATGATTCAATTCATGATTCATGATTCAATTCATGATTTATGATTCAATACATGATTTCATGATTCATATATCATGATTCATTTTCATGATTGATTTCAGGATTCATGATTCAATTGATGATTCATGATTCAATTCATGATTTATGATTTCGATTCATGATTTATGATTCGATTCATGATTCAATTCCATGATTCATTTTATGATTCATTTCATGATTCATGATTCATGATTCAATTCATGATTTATGATTCAATTCATGATTCATGATTCATTTCATGATTCATGATTTATGATTCAATTCATGATTTCAATTCATTGATTCATGATTTATGGTTCAATTCATGATTCGATTCATGATTCAATTCATGATTCATGATTCGATTCATGATTCGATTCATGATTCATGATTCGATTAATGATTCATGATTTAATTCATGATTCATGATTCATGATTCAATTCATGATTCATGATTCAATTCATGATTTTGTGATTCATGATTCAATTCATGATTCATGATTTGATTCATGATTCATAATATGATTCATGATTCAATTCATGATTCATGATTCATGATTCATGATTCAATTAATGATTCATGATTCAATTTAATGATTTATGATTCAATTCATTTTTCATTATTCAATTCATGATTCATGATCCGATTCATGATTCAATTCAAGATTCAATTCATGATTCATTTCATGATTCATTTCATGATTCATGATTTATGATTCAATTCATGATTCATGATTCATGATTCGGTTTCATGATTAAATTCATGATTCATTTCATGATTCAATTAATGATTTATGATTCATTTCATAATTCATGATTCATGATTCATGATTCGATTCATGATTCATGATTTTGATTCATGATTCATGATTTGATGCATGATTCAATTTCGTGATTCATGATTCATGATTCAATTCATGATTCAATTCATGATTTATGATTCGATTCATGATTCATAATTCATGATTCAATTCATGATTTATGATTCATGATTCGATTCATGATTCAATTCATGATTCATGATTCAAATTCATGATTTATGATTCAATACATGATTCATGATTTATATCATGATTCATTATATGATTCATATAACATGATTCATTTCATGATTGATTTCAGGATTCATGATTCAATTGATGATTCAATACATAATTCATGATTCAATTCATGATTCATGATTAAATTCATGATTTATGATTCGATTCATGATTCAATTTCATGATTCATTTTTATGATTCATTTCATGATTCATGATTCAATTCATGATTTATGATTCAATTCATGATTCATGATTCATTTCATGATTCATGATTTATGATTCAATTCATGATTCAATTCCATGATTCATGATTTATGGTTCAATTCATGATTTGATTCATGATTCGATTCATGATTCATGATTCAATTCATGATTCATGATTCGATTAATGATTCATGATTTAATTCATGATTCATGATTCATGATTCGATTTCATGATTTCATGATTCAATTCATGATTTTGTGATTCATGATTCAATTCATGATTCATGATTTTGATTCATGATTCATAATATGATTCATGATTTAATTCATGATTCATGATTCAATTTCATGATTCATGATTCATTTCATGATTCATGATTCAATTCATGATTCATGATTCATGATTCATGATTCATGATTCATGATTCAATTCATGATTCATGATTCATGATTCAATTTATGATTCATGATTCAATTCATGATTTATGATACATGATTCAATTCATGATTTATGATACATGATTCAATTCATGATTTATGATACATGATTCAATTCATGATTCATGATTCAATTCATGATTCATGATTCAATTCATGATTCATGATTCGATTCATGATTCGAATAATTGATTTATGATTCAATTCATGATTTATGATTCATTTCATGATTCAATTCATGATTCAATTCATGATTCATGATTCGATTCATGATTCGATTCATGATTCATGATTTGATTCATGATTCAATTCATGATTCATGATTCAATTCATGATTCATGATTCAATTCATGATTCAATTCATGATTCATGATTCAATTCATGATTCATGATTTATTTCATGATTCATGATTTATATCATGATTCATTTTATGATTCATATATCATGATTCATTTCATGATTCATTTCAGGATTCATGATTCAATTTATGATTCAATACATAATTCATGATTAATTTCATGATTCATGATTCATTTCATGATTCCAATTTCATGATTAAATTCAAATTTTATGATTCGATTCATGATTCATTTCATGATTCATTTCATGATTCATTTCATGATTCATGATTCATGATTCAATTCATGATTCATGATTCATGATTCGATTCATGATTCATTTCATGATTCATTTCATGATTCATGATTTTTTGATTCAATTCATGATTCAATTCATGATTCATGATTCATGATTCGATTCATGATTCATGATTCAATTCATAATTCATTCTATGAATTATGATTCAATTCATGATTCATGATTCAATTCATGATTCATGATTCATGATTCAATTCTTGATTTATGATTCAATTAATGATTTATGATTCAATTCATTTTTCATGATTCAATTCATGATTCATAATCCGATTCATGATTCAATTCAAGATTCAATTCATGATTCATTTCATGATTCATGATTTATGATTCAATTCATGATTCATGATTCAATTCATGATTCATGATTCAATTCATGATTCATGATTCAATTCATGATTCATGATTCGGTTCATGATTAAATTCATGATTCATTTCATGATTCAATTTATGATTCATGATTCAATTAATGATTTATGATTCATTTCATGATTCATGATTCATGATTCATGATTCATGATTCGATTCATGATTCATGATTTTGATTCATGATTCATGATTCGAATCATGATTCATGATTCGAATCATGATTCATGATTCAATTCATGATTCATGATTCGAATCATGATTCATGATTCAATTCATGATTTATGATTCAATTCATGATTCATAATTCATGATTCAATTCATGATTTATGATTCATGATTCGATTCATGATTCAATTCATGATTCATGATTCAATTTATGATTCATGATTTATGATTCAATACATGATTCATGATTTATATCATGATTCATTATATGATTCATATATCATGATTCATTTCATGATTGATTTCAGGATTCATGATTCAATTGATGATTCAATACATAATTCATGATTCAATTCATAATTTATGATTCGATTCATGATTTATGATTCGATTCATGATTCAATTCATGATTCATTTTATGATTCATTTCATGATTCATGATTCAATTCATGATTTATGATTCAATTCATGATTCATGATTCAATTCATGATTCATTTCATGATTCATGATTTATGATTCAATTCATGATTCAATTCATGATTCATGATTTATGGTTCAATTCATGATTTGATTCATGATTCAATTCATGATTCATGATTCAATTCATGATTCATGATTCAATTCATGATTCATGATTCGATTAATGATTCATGATTTAATTCATGATTCATGATTCATGATTCGATTCATGATTCATGATTCAATTCATGATTTGTGATTCATGATTCAATTCATGATTCATGATTTGATTCATGATTCATAATATGATTCATGATTTAATTCATGATTCATGATTTAATTTCATGATTCATGATTTAATTCATGATTCATGATTCAATTCATGATTCATGATTCATTTCATGATTCATGATTCAATTCATGATTCATGATTCATGATTCATGATTCAATTCATGATTCCATGATTCATGATTCAATTCATGATTCATGATTTCATGATTCAATTTTATGATTCATGATTCAATTCATGATTTATGATACATGATTCAATTCATGATTTATGATACATGATTCCAATTCATGATTCATGATTCAATTTCATGATTCATGATTCAATTCATGATTCATGATTCGATTCATGATTCATGATTCGATTCATGATTCATGATTTGATTCATGATTCATGATTTGATTCATGATTCCAATTCATGATTTATGATTCAATTCATGATTCAATTTCATGATTTATGATTCAATTCATGATTCAATTCCATGATTTCAATTCATGATTCATGATTCGATTCATGATTCATGATTTGATTCATGATTCAATTCATGATTCATGATTCAATTTATGATTTCAATTCATGATTCATGATTCAATTCATGATTCATGATTTATTTCATGATTCATGATTTATATCATGATTCATTTTTATGATTCATATATCATGATTCATTTCAATGATTGATTTCAGGATTCATGATTCAATTTATGATTCAATACATAATTCATGATTAATTTCATGATTCATGATTCATTTCATGATTCAATTCATGATTAAATTCAAAATTTTATGATTCGATTCATGATTCATTTCATGATTTCATTTCATGATTCATTTCATGATTCATGATTCATTTCATGATTCATGATTTTTTTTGATTCAATTCATGATTCAATTCATGATTCATGATTCATGATTCGATTCATGATTCATGATTCAATTCATAATTCATTCTATGAATTATGATTCAATTCATGATTCATGATTCAATTCATGATTCATGATTCATGATTCATGATTCAATTAATGATTTATGATTCAATTCATTTTTCATTATTCAATTCATGATTCATAATCCGATTCATGATTCAATTCATGATTCTATGATTTATGATTCAATTCATGATTCATGATTCAATTATGATCTTTCATGATTCGGTTCATGATTAAATTCATGATTCATTTCATGATTCAATTTATGATTTCATGATTCAATTAATGATTTATGATTCATTTCATAATTCATGATTCATTTCATGATTCATGATTCATGATTCATGATTCGATTCATGATTCATGATTTGATTCATGATTCATGATTCAATTCATGATTCATGATTCAATTCATGATTCATTTCATGATTCATGATTTATGATTCAATTCATGATTCAATTCATGATTCATGATTTATGGTTCAATTCATGATTCATGATTCGATTCATGATTCATGATTCGATTAATGATTCATGATTTAATTCATGATTCATGATTCGATTCATGATTCATGATTCAATTCATGATTTGTGATTCATGATTCAATTCATGATTCATAATATGATTCATGATTTAATTCATGATTCATGATTTAATTCATGATTCATGATTTAATTCATGATTTCATGATTCAATTCATGATTCATGATTCATTTCATGATTCATGATTCAATTCATGATTCATGATTCATGATTCATGATTCAATTCATGATTCATGATTCATGATTCAATTTATGATTCATGATTCATGATTCATGATTCATGATTCAATTCATGATTCATGATTCATGATTCAATTCATGATTCATGATTCATGATTCATGATTCAATTCATGATTCATGATTCATGATTCAATTTATGATTCATGATTCAATTCATGATTTATGATACATGATTCAATTCATGATTTATGATACATGATTCAATTTCATGATTCATGATTCAATTCATGATTCATGATTCGATTCATGATTCGAATAATGATTCATGATTCAGTTCATGATTCATGATTCGATTCATGATTCATGATTTGATTCATGATTCAATTCATGATTCATGATTCAATTCATGATTCATGATTCAATTCATGATTTATTTCATGATTCATGATTTATATCATGATTCATTTTATGATTCATATATCATGATTCATTTCATGATTGATTTCAGGATTCATGATTCAATTTATGATTTCAATACATAATTCATGATTAATTTCATGATTCATGATTCATTTCATGATTCAATTCATGATTAAATTCAAATTTTATGATTCGATTCATGATTCATTTTCATGATTCATGATTCAATTCATGATTCATGATTCAATTCATGATTCATGACTCATGATTCGATTCATGATTCATGATTCAATTCATGATTCATGACTCATGATTCGATTCATGATTCATTTCATGATTCATTTCATGATTCATGATTTTTTGATTCAATTCATGATTCAATTCATGATTCATGATTCATGATTCGATTCATGATTCATGATTCAATTCATAATTCATTCTATGAATTATGATTCAATTCATGATTCATGATTCAATTCATGATTCATGATTCAATTAATGATTCATGATTCAATTAATGATTTATGATTCAATTCATTTTTCATTATTCAATTCATGATTCATGATCCGATTCATGATTCAATTCAAGATTCAATTCATGATTCATTTCATGATTCATGATTTATGATTCAATTCATGATTCATGATTCAATTCATGATTCATGATTCGGTTCATGATTAAATTCATGATTCATTTCATGATTCAATTTATGATTCATGATTCAATTAATGATTTATGATTCATTTCATAATTCATGATTCATTTCATGATTCATGATTCATGATTCATGATTCGATTCATGATTCATGATTCATGATTTGATTCATGATTCATGATTCGAATCATGATTCATAATTCATGATTCAATTCATGATTTATGATTCATGATTCGATTCATGATTCATGATTCGATTCATGATTCAATTCATGATTCATGATTCAATTCATGATTTATGATTCATGATTTATGATTCAATACATGATTCATGATTTATATCATGATTCATTATATGATTCATATATCATGATTCATTTCATGATTGATTTCAGGATTCATGATTCAATTGATGATTCAATACATAATTCATGATTCAATTCATGATTCATGATTCAATTCATGATTTATGATTCGATTCATGATTCAATTAATGATTCATGATTTAATTCATGATTCATGATTCATGATTTAATTCATGATTCATGATTCAATTCATGATTCATGATTCAATTCATGATTTGTGATTCATGATTCAATTCATGATTCATGATTTGATTCATGATTTGATTCATGATTTAATTCATGATTCATGATTCAATTCATGATTCATGATTCATTTCATGATTTCATGATTCATGATTCAATTCATGATTCATGATTCATGATTCGATTCATTGATTCATGATTCATGATTCATGATTCAATTCATGATTCATGATTCAATTCATGATTTATGATACATGATTCAATTCATGATTTATGATACATGATAAAATTCATGATTCATGATTCAATTCATGATTCATGATTCAATTCATGATTCAATGATTCGATTCATGATTCGAATAATGATTTATGATTCAATTCATGATTTATGATTCATTTCATGATTCAATTCATGATTTATGATACATGATTCAATTCATGATTTATGATACATGATAAAATTCATGATTCATGATTCAATTCATGATTCATGATTCCGATTCATGATTCCTGATTTGATTCATGATTCATGATTCAATTCATGATTCATGATTCAATTCATGATTCAATTCATGATTCATGATTCATTTCATGATTCATGATTCAATTCATGATTCATGATTCATGATTCATGATTCAATTCATGATTCATGATTCATGATTCAATTCATGATTCATGATTCATGATTCAATTTATGATTCATGATTCAATTCATGATTTATGATACATGATTCAATTCATGATTTATGATACATGATTCAATTCATGATTCATGATTCAATTCATGTTTCATGATTCAATTCATGATTCATGATTCGATTCATGATTCATGATTTGATTCATGATTCAATTCATGATTTATGATTCAATTCATGATTCAATTCATGATTTATGATTCAATTCATGATTCAATTCATGATTCAATTCATGATTCATGATTCGATTCATGATTCATGATTTGATTCATGATTCAATTCATGATTCATGATTCAATTTATGATTCAATTCATGATTCATGATTCAATTCATGATTCATGATTTATTTCATGATTCATGATTTATATCATGATTCATTTTATGATTCAATATATCATGATTCATTTCATGATTGATTTCAGGATTCATGATTCAATTTATGATTCAATACATAATTCATGATTAATTTCATGATTCATGATTCATTTCATGATTCAATTCATGATTAAATTCAAATTTTATGATTCGATTCATGATTCATTTCATGATTCATTTCATGATTCATTTCATGATTCATGATTCATTTCATGATTCATGATTTTTTGATTCAATTCATGATTCAATTCATGATTCATGATTCATGATTCGATTCATGATTCATGATTCAATTCATAATTCATTCTATGAATTATGATTTCAATTCATGATTCATGATTCAATTCATGATTCATGATTCATGATTCATGATTCAATTAATGATTTATGATTCAATTCATTTTTCATTATTCAATTCATGATTCATAATCCGATTCATGATTCAATTCATGATTCATGATTTATGATTCAATTCATGATTCATGATTCAATTCATGATTCATGATTCGGTTCATGATTAAATTCATGATTCATTTCATGATTCAATTTATGATTCATGATTCAATTAATGATTTATGATTCATTTCATAATTCATGATTCATTTCATGATTCATGATTCATGATTCATGATTCGATTCATGATTCATGATTCATGATTTGATTCATGATTCATGATTCAATTCATGATTCATGATTCAATTCATGATTCATTTCATGATTCATGATTTATGATTCAATTCATGATTCAATTCATGATTCATGATTTATGGTTCAATTCATGATTCGATTCATGATTCAATTCATGATTCATGATTCGATTCATGATTCAATTCATGATTCCATGATTCGATTAATGATTCATGATTTAATTCATGATTCATGATTCGATTCATGATTCATGATTCAATTCATGATTTGTGATTCATGATTCAATTCATGATTCATGATTTGATTCATGATTCATAATATGATTCATGATTTAATTCATGATTCATGATTTATTTCATGATTCATGATTTAACTCATGATTCATGATTCAATTCATGATTCATGATTCATTTCATGATTCATGATTCAATTCATGATTCATGATTCATGATTCAATTCATGATTCATGATTCAATTCATGATTCATGATTCATGATTCAATTTATGATTCATGATTCAATTCATGATTTATGATACATGATTCAATTCATGATTTATGATACATGATTCAATTCATGATTCATGATACATGATTCAATTCATGATTCAATTCATGATTCATGATTCGATTCATGATTCGAATAATGATTCATGATTCAATTCATGATTCAATTCATGATTCATGATTCGATTCATGATTCATGATTTGATTCATGATTCAATTCATGATTCATGATTCAATTCATGATTCATGATTCAATTCATGATTCAATTCATGATTCATGATTTATTTCATGATTCATGATTTATATCATGATTCATTTTATGATTCATATATCATGATTCATTTCATGATTGATTTCAGGATTCATGATTCAATTTATGATTCAATACATAATTCATGATTAATTTCATGATTCATGATTCATTTCATGATTCAATTCATGATTAAATTCAAATTTTATGATTCGATTCATGATTCATTTCATGATTCATGATTCAATTCATGATTCATGACTCATGATTCGATTCATGATTCATGATTCAATTCATGATTCATGACTCATGATTCGATTCATGATTCATTTCATGATTCATTTCATGATTCATGATTTTTTGATTCAATTCATGATTCAATTCATGATTCATGATTCATGATTCGATTCATGATTCATGATTCAATTCATAATTCATTCTATGAATTATGATTCAATTCATGATTCATGATTCAATTCATGATTCATGATTCAATTCATGATTCATGATTCAATTAATGATTTATGATTCAATTCATTTTTTCATTATTCAATTCATGATTCATGATCCGATTCATGATTCAATTCAAGATTCAATTCATGATTCATTTCATGATTCATGATTTATGATTCAATTCATGATTCATGATTCAATTCATGATTCATGATTCGGTTCATGATTAAATTCATGATTCATTTCATGATTCAATTTATGATTCAATTTATGATTCATGATTCAATTAATGATTTATGATTCATTTCATAATTCATGATTCATTTCATGATTCATGATTTATGATTCATGATTCGATTCATGATTCATGATTCATGATTTGATTCATGATTCATGATTCGAATCATGATTCATAATTCATGATTCAATTCATGATTTATGATTCATGATTCGATTCATGATTCATGATTCGATTCATGATTCAATTCATGATTCATGATTTCAATTCATGATTTATGATTCATGATTTATGATTCAATACATGATTCATGATTTATATCATGATTCATTATATGATTCATATATCATGATTCATTTCATGATTGATTTCAGGATTCATGATTCAATTGATGATTCAATACATAATTCATGATTCAATTCATGATTCATGATTCAATTCATGATTTATGATTCGATTCATGATTCAATTAATGATTCATGATTTAATTCATGATTCATGATTCATGATTTAATTCATGATTCATGATTCAATTCATGATTCATGATTCAATTCATGAATTTGTGATTCATGATTCAATTCATGATTCATGATTTGATTCATGATTTGATTCATGATTTAATTCATGATTCATGATTCGATTCATGATTCATTTCATGATTCATGATTCATTTCATGATTCATGATTCAATTCATGATTCATGATTCATGATTCAATTCATGATTCATGATTCATGATTCAATTCATGATTCATGATTCATGATTCAATTCATGATTCATGATTCAATTCATGATTTATGATACATGATTCAATTCATGATTTATGATACATGATAAAATTCATGATTCATGATTCAATTCATGATTCATGATTCAATTCATGATTCATGATTCGATTCATGATTCGAATAATGATTTATGATTCAATTCATGATTTATGATTCATTTCATGATTCAATTCATGATTTATGATACATGATTCAATTCATGATTTTATGATACATGATAAAATTCATGATTCATGATTCGATTCATGATTCCTGATTTGATTCATGATTCATGATTCAATTCATGATTCATGATTCAATTCATGATTCAATTCATGATTCATGATTCAAATTCATGATCATGATTTATTTCATGATTCATAATTTATATCATGATGCATTTTATGATTCATATATCATGATTCATTTCATGATTCATTTCAGGATTCATGATTCAATTTATGATTCAATACATAATTCATGATTAATTTCATGATTCATGATTCATTTCATGATTCAATTCATGATTAAATTCAAATTTTATGATTCGATTCATGATTCATTTCATGATTCATTTCATGATTCATGATTCATGATTCAATTCATGATTCATGATTTGATTCATGATTCAATTCATGATTCATTTCATGATTCATGATTTTTTGATTCAATTCATGATTCATTTCATGATTCATGATTCATGATTCGATTCATGATTCATGATTCAATTCATAATTCATTCTATGAATTATGATTCAATTCATGATTCATGATTCAATTCATGATTCATGATTCAATTCATGATTCATGATTCTATGATTCATGATTCAATTAATGATTCATGATTCAATTAATGATTTATGATTCAATTCATTTTTCATTATTCAATTCATGATTCATGATCTGATTCATGATTCAATTCAAGATTCAATTCATGATTCATTTCATGATTCATGATTTATGATTCAATTCATGATTCATGATTCAATTCATGATTCATGATTCGGTTCATGATTAAATTCATGATTCATTTCATGATTCAATTTATGATTTATGATTCAATTAATGATTTATGATTCATTTCATAATTCATGATTCATGATTCATGATTCGATTCATGATTCATGATTTGATTCATGATTCATGATTTGATGCATGATTCATGATTCAATTCGTGATTCATGATTCATGATTCAATTCATGATTCCAATTCATGATTCATGTATCGATTCATGATTCATGATTCAATTCATGATTCATGAATCGATTCATGATTCAATTCATGATTCATGATTCGATTAATGATTCATGATTTAATTCATTATTCAATTCATGATTCATGATTCATGAATCAATTCATGATTTGTGATTCATGATTTTACTCATGATTCATGAATCAATTCATGATTTGTGATTCATGATTCAATATCATGATTCATGATTCGATTCATGATTCATAATATGATTCATGATTCAATTCATGATTCATGATTCATGATTCAATTCATGATTCATGATTCATGATTCAATTCATGATTTGTGATTCATGATTCTATTTATGATTCATGATTCGAATCATGATTCATGATTCAATTCATGATTTATGATTCAATTCATGATTCATAATTCATGATTCAATTCATGATTTATGATTCATGATTCGATTCATGATTCATGATTTGATTCATGATTCAATTCATGATTCATGATTCAAATCATGATTGATTTCAGGATTCATGATTCAATTCATGATTTATGATTCATGATTTATGATTCAATACATGATTCATGATTTATATCATGATTCATTATATGATTCATATATCATGATTCATTTCATGATTGATTTCAGGATTCATGATTCAATTGATGATTCAATACATAATTCATGATTCAATTCATGAATCATGATTCAATTCATGATTTATGATTTGATTCATGATTCAATTCATGATTCATTTTATGATTCATTTCATGATTCATGATTCATGATTCAATTCATGATTTATGATTCAATTCATGATTCATGATTCAATTCATGATTCATTTCATGATTCATGATTCATGATTCAATTCATGATTCGATTCATGATTTATGGTTCAATTCATGATTTGATTAATGATTCAATTCATGATTCATGATTTGATTAATGATTCATGATTTAATTCATGATTCATGATTCATGATTCGATTCATGATTCATGATTCAATTCATGATTCATGATTCATGATTCGATTCATGATTCATGATTCAATTCATGATTTGTGATTCATGATTCAATTCATGATTCATGATTTGATTCATGATTCATAATATGATTCATGATTCATAATATGATTCATGATTTAATTCATGATTCATGATTTAATTCATGATTCATGATTCAATTCATGATTCATGATTCGATTCATGATTCATGAATCATTTCATGATTCAATTCATGATTCATGATTCTATTCATGATTCATGATTCATGATTCATAATTCATGATTCATGATTCATGATTCAATTCATGATTCATGATTCAATTCATGATTTATGATACATGATTCAATTCATGATTTATGATACATGATAAAATTCATGATTCATGATTCAATTCATGATTCATGATTCATGATTCATGATTCAATTCATGATTCATGATTCGATTCATGATTCATGATTCATGATTCAATTCATGATTCATGATTCAATTTATGATTGATGATTCATGATTCAATTAATGTTCAATTCATGATTCATGATTCAATTCATGATTCATGATTCATGATTCGATTCATGATTCATGATTCATGATTCGATTCATGATTCATGATTCAATTCATGATTCATGATTCATGATTCAATTCATGATTCATAATTTATGATTCTATTCATGATTCATGATTCGAATTCATGATTCTATTCATGATTCATGATTCTTGATTCAATTCATGATTCAATTCATGATTTCTGATTCATGATTCTATTTATGATTCATGATTCGATTCATGATTCATGATTCGATTCATGATTTATGATTTGAATAATGATTCAATTCATGATTCATGATTCAATTCATGATTCATGATTCTATTTATGATTCATGATTCGATTCATGATTCATGATTCGATTCATGATTCATGATTCAATTCATGATTCGATTAATGATTCATGATTCGATTAAATGATTCATGATTCGATTCATGATTCAATTCATGATTCATGATTTGAATCATGATTCATGATTCAATTCATGATTCAATTAATGATTCATGATTCATGATTCAATTCATGATTCATGATTCATGATTCATGATTCGATTAATAATTAATGATTCAATTCATGATTCATGCTTCGATTCATGATTCATGATTCAATTCATGATTCATGATTCATTTCATGATTCAATTCATGATTTATGATTCAATTCATGATTCAATTCAATGATTTATGATTCAATTCATGATTCATGATTCAATTCATGATTCATGATTCAATTAATGATTCATGATTCATGATTCAATTCATGATTCATGATTCAATTCATGAATCATGATTCGATTAATAATTAATGATTCAATTCATGATTCATGATTCATTTCATAATTCATGATTCATGATTCATTCATGATTCATGATTCAATTCATGATTCATGATTCAATTCATGATTCATGATTCGATTCATGATTAATGATTCAATTCATGATTCATGAGTCATTTTCATAATTCATCAATCCATGATTCAATTCATGATTCATGATTCATGATTCGATTCATGATTCATGATTCGATTCCTGATTCATGATTCATGATTCATGATTCTTGATTCATGATTCTTGTTTCGATTTATGATTCAATTCATAATTCATGATTCAATTCATGATTCATGATTCAATTCATGATTCATGATTCAATTCATGATTCATGATTCAATTCATGATTCGATTCATGATTCATGATTCGATTCATGATTCGATTCATGATTCAATTCATGATTTTATGATTTAATTCATGATTCATGATTCGATTCATGATTCATGATTCAATTCATGATTCGATTAATGATTCATGATTTAATTCATTATTCAATTCATGATTCATGATTCATGAATCAATTCATGATTTATGATTCATGATTTGACTCATGATTCATGATTCAATTCATGATTTGTGATTCATGATTCAATTCATGATTCATGATTTGATTCATGATTCATAATATGATTCATGATTCAATTCATGATTCATGATTTATGATTCAATTCATGATTTGTGATTCATGATTCTATTTATGATTCATGATTCGAATCATGATTCATGATTCAATTCATGATTTATGATTCAATTCATGATTCATAATTCATGATTCAATTCATGATTTGTGATTCACGATTCAATTCATGATTTATGATTTGATCCATGATTCATAATATGATTCATAATTTAATTCATGATTCATGATTCAATTCATGATTCATGATTCATGATTCGATTCATGATTCATTTCATGATTCAATTCATGATTCATGATTCATGATTCAATTCATGATTCATGATTCATGATTCAATTCATGATTCATGATTCAATTCATGATTTATGATACATGATTCAAATTCATGATTTGTGATTCCTGATTCTATTTATGATTCATGATTCATGATTCAATTCATGATTCATGATTCAATTCATGATTCATGATTCAATTCATGATTCATGATTCATGATTCATAATTCGATTCATGATTCATGATTCGATTCATGATTCATGATTCATGATTCATGATTCAATTCATGATTCATGATTCAATTCATGATTCATGATTCAATTCATGATTCATGATTCAATTCATGATTCATGATTCGATTCATGATTCGAATAATGATTTATGATTCAATTCATGATTTATGATTCATTTCATGATTCAATTCATGATTCATGATTCGATTCATGATTCATGATTTGATTCATGATTCAATTCATGATTCAATTCATGATTCATGATTCAATTCATGATTCAATTCATGATTCATGATTCAATTCATAAATCATGATTTATTTCATGATTCATGATTTATATCATGATTCATTTCATGATTGATTTCAGGATTCATGATTCAATTTATGATTCAATACATAATTCATGATTAATTTTATGATTCATGATTCATTTCAGGATTCAATTCATGATTAAAATTCAAATTTTATGATTCGATTTATGATTCATTTCATGATTCATTTCATGATTCATGATTCATGATTCAATTCATGATTCATGATTCAATTCATGATTCATGATTCATGATTCGATTCATGATTCATGATTCAATTCATGATTCATGATTCAATTCATGATTCATTTCATGATTCATGATTCATGATTCAATTAATGATTCATGATTCAATTAATGATTTATGATTCAATTCATTTTTCATTATTCAATTCATGATTCATGATCCGATTCATGATTCAATTCAAGATTCAATTCATGATTCATTTCATGATTCATGATTTATGATTCAATTCATGATTCATGATTCAATTCATGATTCATGATTCATGATTCAATTCATGATTCATGATTCAATTCATGATTCATGATTCAATTCATGATTCATGATTCATGATTCAATTCATGATTCAAGATTTAAGTAATGATTCATGATTCATGATTGATTCATGATTCATAATTCAATTCATGATTCATGATTCGATTCATGTCTCATGATTCAATTCATGATTAATTATTCAATTCATGATTCATGATTCATTTCATAATTTATCAATCCATGATTTGATTCATGATTCATGATTCGATTCATGATTCGATTCATGATTCGATTCATGATTCATGTTTCGATTCATGATTCATGATTCATGTTTCGATTCATGATTCGATTCATGATTCATGTTTCGATTCATGATTCATGTTTCGATTCATGATTCGATTCATGATCCGATTCATGATTCATGATCCGATTCATGATTCATGATTCATGATTCAATTCATGATTCATGATTCAATTCATGATTCATTTCATGATTTATGATTTATGATTCAATTCATGATTCAATTCATGATTTATGATTTATGATTCAATTCATGATTCAATTCATGATTCATGATTCATGATTCGATTTATTATTCATTATTCAATTCAGGATTCATGATTCATGAATTATTTCATGATTCATTTCATGATTTATGATTTATGATTCAATTCATGATTCATTTCATGATTCATGATTCAATTCATGATTCATGATTCAAATCATGATTCATTATTCATTTCATAATTCATGATTTATGATTTAACTAATGTTCAATTCATGATTCATGATTCATAATTCAATTCATGATTCATGATTCATGATTCAATTCATGATTCATGATTCAATTCATGATTTGTGATTCATGATTCGATCTATAATTTGATTCATGATTCAATTCATGATTCATGATTCAATTCATGATTCGTGATTCAATTCATGATTCATGATTCAATTCATGATTTGTGATTCATGATTCGATCTATAATTCTATTCATGATTCATGATTCAATTCATGATTCATGATTCATGATTCGATTCATGATTCATGATGTCGATTTCATGATTCGATTCATGATTCATGATTCAATTCATGATTTGTGATTCATGATTCAATTCATGATTCATGATTTGATTCATAATTCATAATATGATTCATGATTTAATTCATGATTCAATTCATGATTCATGATTCATGATTCGATTCATGATTCGATTCATGATTCATGATTCATTTCATGATTTAATTCATGATTCATGATCCATGATTCAATTCATGATTCAAGATTCAATTCATGATTCATGATTCAATTCATGATTTGTGATTCCTGATTCTATTTATGATTCATGATTTATGATTCAATTCATGATTCATGATTCATGATTCAATTCATGATTCATGATTCAATTCATGATTCATGATTCATGATTCGATTCATGATTTGAATCATGATTTATGATTCAATTCATGATTTATGATTCAATTCATGATTCATAATTCAGGATTCAATTCATGATTCATGATTCGATTCATGATTCATGATTCAATTCATGATTCATGATTCAATTCATGATTCATGATTCGATTAAAGATTCATGATTCAATTCATGATTTATGATTCAATTCATGATTAATGATTTATGATTCAATTCATGATTCATGATTTATTTCATGATTCATGATTTATATCATGATTCATTTAATGATTCATTTCATTCATTCATTTCATGATTCATATATTTCATGATTGATTTCAGGATTCATGATTCAATTCATGATTCAATACATAATTCATGATTCATTTCATAATTCATATATCATGATTGATTTCATGATTGATTTCAGGATTCATGATTCAATTCATGATTCAATACATAATTCATGATTCATTTCATGATTCATGATTCATTTTATGATTCAATTCATATTTTATGATTCAATTCATGATTCATGATTCGATTCATGATTCGATTCATGATTCAATTCATGATTCATTTCATGATTCATGATTTATGATTAAATTCATGATTCAATTCATGATTCATGATTCATGATTCGTTTCATGATTCATGATTTGAATCATGATTCATGATTCATGATTCAATTAATGATTCAATTAATGATTCATGATTCATGATTCAATTCATGATTCATTTCATGATTCATGATTCAATTCATGATTCATGATTCATGAATTATTTCTTGATTCATTTCATGATTCAATGATTTATGATTCAAATTCATGATTCATTTCATGATTCATGATTCAATTCATGATTCATGATTTAAATAATGATTCATGATTCATGATTCAATTCATGATTCATGATTCATGATTCAATTCATGATTCATGATTCATGATTCAATTCATGATTCATGATTCATGATTCAATTCATGATTCATGATTCATGATTCAATTCATGATTCATGATTCAATTTATGATTCATGATTTAATTCATGATTTGTGATTCATGATTCGATCTATAATTCTATTCATGATTCATGATTTCGATTCATAATTCATGATTCGAATCATGATTCATGATTCAATTCATGATTCATGATTCAATTCATGATTCATGATTCATGATTCAATTCATGATTCATGATTCAATTCATGATTCATGATTCATGATTCGATTCATGATTTGAAATCATGATTTATGATTCAATTCATGATTTATGATTCAATTCATGATTCATAATTCAGGATTCAATTCATGATTCATGATTCGATTCATGATTCATGATTCAATTCATGATTCATGATTCAATTCATGATTCATGATTCGATTAAAGATTCATGATTCAATTCATGATTTATGATTCAATTCATGATTAATGATTTATGATTCAATTCATGATTCATGATTTATTTCATGATTCATGATTTATATCATGATTCATTTAATGATTCATTTCATTCATTCATTTCATGATTCATATATTTCATGATTGATTTCAGGATTCATGATTCAATTCATGATTCAATACATAATTCATGATTCATTTCATAATTCATATATCATGATTGATTTCATGATTGATTTCAGGATTCATGATTCAATTCATGATTCAATACATAATTCATGATTCATTTCATGATTCATGATTCATTTTATGATTCAATTCATATTTTATGATTCAATTCATGATTCATGATTCGATTCATGATTCGAATTATGATTCAATTCATGATTCATTCATGATTCATGATTTATGATTAAATTCATGATAGTTTCATGATTCATGATTTGAATCATGATTCATGATTCATGATTCAATTAATGATTCAATTAATGATTCATGATTCATGATTCAATTCATGATTCATTTCATGATTCATGATTCAATTCATGATTCATGAATTATTTCTTGATTCATTTCATGATTCATGATTTATGATTCAATTCATGATTCATTTCATGATTCATGATTCATGATTCAATTCATGATTCATGATTTAAATAATGATTCATGATTCATGATTCAATTCATGATTCATGATTCATGATTCAATTCATGATTCATGATTCATGATTCAATTCATGATTCATGATTCATGATTCAATTCATGATTCATGATTCATGATTCAATTCATGATTCATGATTCAATTTATGATTCATGATTTAATTCATGATTTGTGATTCATGATTCGATCTATAATTCTATTCATGATTCATGATTTCGATTCATAATTCATGATTCGAATCATGATTCATGATTCAATTCATGATTCATGATTCAATTCATGATTCATGATTCAATTCATGAATTCAAGATTAATGATTCATGATTTAATTCATGATTCATGATTCATGATTCGATTCATGATTCATGATTCATGATTCGATTCATGATTCATGATTCAATTCATGATTTGTGATTCATGATTCAATTCATGATTCATGATTTGATTCATAATTCATAATATGATTCATGATTTAATTCATGATTCATGATTCAATTCATGATTCATGATTCATGATTCGATTCATGATTCATGATTCATTTCATGGTTTAATTCATGATTCATGATTCAATTCATGATTTGTGATTCCTGATTCTATTTATGATTCATGATTTATGATTCAATTCATGATTCATGATTCATGATTCAATTCATGATTTTTGATTCAATTCATGATTCATGATTCAATTCATGATTCATGATTCGATTCATGATTCATGATTCGATTCATGATTCGAATCATGATTTGTGATTCAATTCATGATTTATGATTCAATTCATGATTCATAATTCAGGATTCAATTCATGATTCATGATTCATGATTCGATTCATGATTCATGATTCGATTCATGATTCATGATTCAATTCATGATTCATGATTCGATTAAAGATTCATGATTCAATTCATGATTTATGATTCAATTCATGATTAATGATTTATGATTCAATTAATGATTCATGATTTATTTCATGATTCATGATTTATATCATGATTCATTTAATGATTCATTTCATTCATTCATTTCATGATTCATATATTTCATGATTGATTTCAGGATTCATGATTCAATTCATGATTCAATACATAATTCATGATTCATTTCATAATTCATATATCATGATTCATTTCATGATTGATTTCAGGATTCATGATTCAATTCATGATTCAATACATAATTCATGATTCATTTCATGATTCATGATTTATTTTATGATTCAATTCATGATTCAATTCATATTTTATGATTCAATTCATATTTTATGATTCAATTCATGATACATTTCATGATTCAATTCATGATTCATGATTCAATTCATGATTCATGATTCAATTCATGATTCATGATTCATGATTCGATTCATGATTCAATTCATTATTATTTATTTCATGATTCATGATTTATGATTCAATTCATGATTCAATTCATGATTCATGATTCGTTTCATGATTCATGAATTCAATTAATGATTCATGATTCATGATTCAATTCATGATTCAATTAATGATTCATGATTCATGATTCAATTCATGATTCATTTCATGATTCATGATTCAATTCATGATTCATGATTCATGATTCAATTCATGATTCATGATTCGATTAATAATTAATGATTCAATTCATGATTCATGCTTCGATTCATGATTCATGATTCAATTCATGATTCAATTCATGATTCATGATTCAATTCATGATTCATGATTAATTTCATAATTCATGATTCATGATTCGATTCATGATTCATGATTCGATTCATGTTTCATGATTCAATTCATGATTAATGATTCAATTCATGATTCCTGATTCATTTCATAATTCATCAATCCATGATTCGATTCTTGATTCATGATTCATGATTCGATTCATGATTCATGATTCGATTCATGATTCGATTCATGATTCATGATTCGATTCATGATTCATGATTCATGTTTCGATTCATGATTCGATTCATGATTCATGATTCGATTCATGATTCGATTCATGATTCGATTCATGATTCGATTCATGATTCGATTCATGATTCATTATTCAATTCATGATTCATGATTTAATTCATGATTTATGATTCATGATTCATGATTCAATTCATGATTCTTGATTCATGATTCATAATTCAATTCATGATTCAATTCATGATTCATGATTTAATTCATGATTCATGATTTAATTCATGATTCAAGATTCAATTCGTGAATCATGATTCATGATTCAATTCATGATTTATGATTCAATTAATGATTCATGATTCATGATTCAATTCATGATTCAATTCATGATTCATGATTCAATTCATGATTCATGATTCGATTAATAATTAATGATTCAATTCATGATTCATGCTTCGATTCATGATTCATGATTCAATTCATGATTCATGATTAATTTCATAATTCATGATTCATGATTCAATTCATGATTCATGATTCGATTCATGTTTCATGATTCAATTCATGATTCATGATTTAATTCATGATTCATGATTTAATTCATGATTTATGATTCATGATTCATGATTCAATTCATGATTCTTGATTCATGATTCATAATTCAATTCATGATTCATGATTTAATTCATGATTCATGATTTAATTCATGATTCATGATTTAATTCGTGAATCATGATTCATGATTCAATTCATGATTTGTGATTCATGATTCAATTCATGATTTATGATTCGATTCATGATTCATAATATGATTCATGATTCGATTCATGATTCATGATTCAATTCATGATTCAATTCATGATTCATGATTCAATTCATGATTTGTGATTCGATTCATGATTCATAATATGATTCATGATTCGATTCATGATTCATGATTCAATTCATGATTCGATTCATGATTCATGATTCAATTCATGATTCATGATTCAATTCATGATTCATGATTCAATTCATGATTCCTGATTCATTTCATAATTCATCAATCCATGATTCGATTCATGATTCATGATTCATGATTTGATTCATGATTCATGATTCGATTCATGATTCTATTTATGATTCATGATTTGAATCATGATTCATGATGCAATTCATGAATTATGATTCAATTTATGATTCATGATTCGATTCATGATTCATGATTCGATTCATAATTCAATTCATTATTCATTTCATGATTCATGATTTATGATTCAATTCATGATTCAATTCATGATTCATGATTCATGATTCGTTTCATGATTCATGATTCGAATCATGATTCATGATTCATGATTCAATTCATGATTCAATTAATGATTCATGATTCAATTCATTATTCATGATTCAATTCATGATTCATGATTCGATTAATGATTAATGATTTAATTCATGATTCATGCTTCGATTCATGATTCATGATTCAATTCATGATTCAATTCATGATTCATGATTCAATTCATGATTCATGATTCAATTCATGATTCAAGATTTAAGTAATGATTCATGATTCATGATTGATTCATGATTCATGATTCAATTCATGATTCAATTCATGATTCATGATTCATTTCATAATTCATCAATCCATGATTTGATTCATGATTCATGATTCATGATTCGATTCATGATTCGATTCATGATTCATGATTCGATTCATGATTCGATTCATGATTCATGATTCATGATTCATGTTTCGATTCATGATTCATGTTTCGATTCATGATTCAATTCATGATTCATGATTCGATTCATGATTCATGATTCATGTTTCGATTCATGATTCGATTCATGATTCATGATTCGATTCATGATTCGATTCATGATTTGATTCATGATTCGATTCATGATTCATGATTCAATTCATGATTCATGATCCGATTCATGATTCATGATTCAATTCATGATTCATTTCATGATTTATGATGTATGATTCAATTCATGATTCAATTCATGATTCATGATTCATGATTCGATTTATTATTCATTATTCAATTCAGGATTCATGATTCATGAATTATTTCATGATTCATTTCATGATTTATGATTTATGATTCAATTCATGATTCATTTCATGATTCATGATTCAATTCATGATTCATGATTCAAATCATGATTCATTATTCATTTCATAATTCATGATTTATGATTTAACTAATGTTCAATTCATGATTCATGATTCAATTCATGATTCATGATTCATGATTCAATTCATGATTCATGATTCATGATTCAATTCATGATTCATGATTCATGATTCAATTCATGATTCATGATTCATGATTCAATTCATGATTCATGATTCATGATTCAATTCATGATTCATGATTCAATTCATGATTTGTGATTCATGATTCGATCTATAATTCTATTCATGATTCATGATTCAATTCATGATTCATGATTCAATTCATGAATTCAAGATTAATGATTCATGATTCAATTCATGATTCATGATTCATGATTCGATTCATGATTTGTGATTCATGATTCAATTCATGATTCATGATTTGATTCATAATTCATAATATGATTCATGATTTAATTCATGATTCAATTCATGATTCATGATTCATGATTCGATTCATGATTCGATTCATGATTCATGATCCATGATTCAATTCATGATTCATGATTCAATTTATGATTCATGATTCATGATTCAATTCATGATTCATGATTCATGATTCAATTCATGATTCATGATTCAATTCATGATTCATGATTCAATTCATGATTTGAATCATGATTTATGATTCAATTCATGATTTATGATTCAATTCATGATTCATAATTCAGGATTCAATTCATGATTCATGATTCGATTCATGATTCATGATTCGATTCATGATTCAATTCATGATTCATGATTCAATTCATGATTCATGATTCAATTCATGATTCATGATTCGATTAAAGATTCATGATTCGATTAAAGATTCATGATTCAATTCATGATTAATGATTCAATTCATGATTCATGATTTATTTCATGATTCATGATTTATATCATGATTCATTTAATGATTCATTTCATTCATTCATTTCATGATTCATATATTTCATGATTGATTTCAGGATTCATGATTCAATACATAATTCATGATTCATTTCATAATTCATATATCATGATTCATTTCATGATTGATTTCAGGATTCATGATTCAATACATAATTCATGATTCATTTCATGATTCATGACTCATTTTATGATTCAATTCATGATTCAATTCATATTTTATGATTCAATTCATGATTCATGATTCAATTCATGATTCATGATTCGATTCATGATTCAATTCATGATTCATTTCATGATTCATGATTTATGATTAAATTCATGATTCAATTCATGATTCATGATTCATGATTCGTTTCATGATTCATGATTTGAATCATGATTCATGATTCATGATTCAATTCATGATTCAATTAATGATTCATGATTCATGATTCAATTCATGATTCAATTCATGATTCATGATTCAATTCATGATTCATGATTCATGAATTATTTCTTGATTCATTTCATGATTTATGATTCATGATTCAATTCATGATTCATGATTCAAATCATGATTCATTATTCATTTCATAATTCATGATTTATGATTTAACTAATGTTCAATTCATGATTCATGATTCAATTCATGATTCATGATTCATGATTCAATTCATGATTCATGATTCATGATTCAATTCATCATGATTCATGATTCATGATTCAATTCATGATTCATGATTCAATTCATGATTCATGATTCAATTCATGATTCATGATTCAATTCATGAATTCAAGATTAATGATTCATGATTTAATTCATGATTCATGATTCCTGATTCGATTCATGATTCATGATTCATGATTCGATTCATGATTCATGATTCAATTCATGATTTGTGATTCATGATTCAAGATTCATGATTTGATTCATAATTCATAATATGATTCATGATTTAATTCATGATTCATGATTCAATTCATGATTCATGATTCATGATTCGATTCATGATTCATGATTCATTTCATGGTTTAATTCATGATTCATGATTCATGATTCAATTCATGATTCATGATTCAATTCATGATTTATGATTCATGATTCAATTCATGATTTGTGATTCCTGATTCTATTTATGATTCATGATTTATGATTCAATTCATGATTCATGATTCATGATTCAATTCATGATTCATGATTCAATTCATGATTCATGATTCGATTCATGATTCGAATCATGATTTGTGATTCAATTCATGATTTATGATTCAATTCATGATTCATAATTCAGGATTCAATTCATGATTCATGATTCATGATTCGATTCATGATTCATGATTCGATTCATGATACAATTCATGATTCATGATTCAATTCATGATTCATGATTCGATTAAAGATTCATGATTCAATTCATGATTTATGATTCAATTCATGATTAATGATTTATGATTCAATTAATGATTCATGATTTATTTCATGATTCATGATTTATATCATGATTCATTTAATGATTCATTTCATTCATTCATTTCATGATTCATATATTTCATGATTTATTTCAGGATTCATGATTCAATTCATGATTCAATACATAATTCATGATTCATTTCATAATTCATATATCATGATTCATTTCATGATTGATTTCAGGATTCATGATTCAATTCATGATTCAATACATAATTCATGATTCATTTCATGATTCATGATTTATTTTATGATTCAATTCATATTTTATGATTCAATTCATATTTTATGATTCAATTCATGATACATTTCATGATTCATTTCATGATTCATGATTCAATTCATGATTCATGATTCAATTCATGATTCATGATTCATGATTCGATTCATGATTCAATTCATTATTTCTTTCATGATTCATGATTTATGATTCAATTCATGATTCAATTCATGATTCATGATTCGTTTCATGATTCATGAATTCAATTAATGATTCATGATTCATGATTCAATTCATGATTCAATTAATGATTCATGATTCATGATTCAATTCATGATTCAATTCATGATTCATGATTCAATTCATGATTCATGATTCATGATTCAATTCATGATTCATGATTCGATTAATAATTAATGATTCAATTCATGATTCAATTCATGATTCAATTCATGATTCATGATTCAATTCATGATTCCTGATTCATTTCATAATTCATCAATCCATGATTCGATTCATGATTCATGATTCGATTCATGATTCATCATTCATGATTCGATTCATGATTCGATTCATGATTCATGATTCATGATTCGATTCATGATTCATGATTCATGTTTCGATTCATGATTCGATTCATGATTCATGATTCGATTCATGATTCATGATTCGATTCATGATTCGATTCATGATTCATTATTCAATTCATGATTCATGATTTAATTCATGATTCATGATTTAATTCATGATTTATGATTCATGATTCATGATTCAATTCATGATTCTTGATTCATGATTAATAATTCAATTCATGATTCAATTCATGATTCATGATTTAATTCATGATTCATGATTTAATTCATGATTCATGATTCAATTCGTGAATCATGATTCATGATTCAATTCATGATTTGTGATTCATGATTCAATTCATGATTTATGATTCGATTCATGATTCATAATATGATTCATGATTCGATTCATGATTCATGATTCAATTCATGATTCAATTCATGAATCATGAATTGAATCATGAATCATGAATTGAATCATGAATTGAATCATGAATCATGAATCGAATCATGAATCATATTATGAATCATGAATCATATTATGAATCATGAATCGAATCATAAATCATGAATTGAATCATGAATCACAAATCATGAATTGAATCATGAATCCATGATTCAATTCATGATTTGTGATTCGATTCATGATTCATAATATGATTCATGATTCAATTCATTATTCATTTCATGATTCATGATTTATGATTCAATTCATGATTCAATTTATGATTCATGATTCATGATTCGTTTCATGATTCATGATTCGAATCATGATTCATGATTCATGATTCAATTCATGATTCAATTAATGATTCATGATTCAATTCATTATTCATGATTCAATTCATGATTCATGATTCGATTAATAATTAATGATTTAATTCATGATTCATGCTTCGATTCATGATTCATGATTCAATTCATGATTCATGATTCAATTCATGATTCATGATTCAATTCATGATTCAATTCATGATTCATGATTCAATTCATGATTCATGATTCATGATTCAATTCATGATTCAAGATTTAAGTAATGATTCATGATTCATGATTGATTCATGATTCAATTCATGATTCAATTCATGATTCATGATTCATTTCATAATTCATCAATCCATGATTTGATTCATGATTCATGATTCATGATTCGATTCATGATTCGATTCATGATTCATGTTTCGATTCATGATTCATGTTTCGATTCATGATTCAATTCATGATTCATGATTCGATTCATGATTCATGATTCATGTTTCGATTCATGATTCGATTCATGATTCATGATTTGATTCATGATTCGATTCATGATTCGATTCATGATTCATGATTCGATTCATGATTCATGATTCGATTCATGTTTCATGATTCAATTCATGATTCATGATTCGATTCATGTTTCATGATTCAATTCATGATTCATGATCCGATTCATGATTCATGATTCATGATTCAATTCATGATTCATTTCATGATTTATGATTTATGATTCAATTCATGATTCAATTCATGATTCATGATTCATGATTCGATTTATTATTCATTATTCAATTCAGGATTCATGATTCATGAATTATTTCATGATTCATTTCATGAATTATGATTTATGATTCAATTCATGATTCATTTCATGATTCATGATTCAATTCATGATTCATGATTCAAATCATGATTCATTATTCATTTCATAATTCATGATTTATGATTTAACTAATGTTCAATTCATGATTCATGATTCATGATTCAATTCATGATTCATGATTCATGATTCAATTCATGATTCATGATTCATGATTCAATTCATGATTCATGATTCATGATTCAATTCATGATTCATGATTCATGATTCAATTCATGATGCATGATTCATGATTCAATTCATGATTCATGATTCAATTCATGATTTGTGATTCATAATTCGATCTATAATTCTATTCATGATTCATGATTCAATTCATGATTCATGATTCAATTCATGAATTCAAGATTAATGATTCATGATTCAATTCATGATTCATGATTCGATTCATGATTCATGATTCATGATTCATGATTCGATTCATGATTCATGATTCAATTCATGATTTGTGATTCATGATTCAATTCATGATTCATGATTTGATTCATAATTCATAATATGATTTATGATTTGATTCATGATTCAATTCATGATTCATGATTCATGATTCGATTCATGATTCATGATTCATTTCATGATTTAATTCATGATTCATGATTCAATTCATGATTCATGATTCAATTCATGATTCATGATTCAATTCATGATTCATGATTCGATTCATGATTCATGATTCGATTCATGATTTGAATCATGATTTATGATTCAATTCATGATTTATGTGTCAGACGCCGTCCCTGCGCCTCCTCCTCGAGCAGGGACGGACGTCTGTCTGCAGAGCGCCCCGTTGCCAAGCAACGGGGACGCCTCTTCCGGCGACGAGGTGCGCAGGCGCGCCCGTCGCCATAGCAACGGGACGCTTTCTCCTGGTTCCTGTCGGCGGTCAGAACAGCTGACCGCCGATTCCCTGCCCACCAATGAGGAAGCTTCACTTCCTATTTAAAACCTGCTCTGACACCATTAGGGTGCCAGAGCAACTGGTTCCTTAGTCTCAGTGTCCCTGTATATTAACTTCTGCTTCCCTGTGTTTTGACCCGGCTTCCTGACCTCGCTTTCGGATTCTCCATTGTCCCATCCTGATATTCTGGATTGACCTCGGCCTGCTGACCATTCTCTGTCTTCTGATTCGGTACCTCATCTGCCCGGTTGGTTCCTGACTCTGCCTGTTTGACTACGTCTTTTCTCTATATCTCGCAAGTAGCTACCTGGGAGGGCCGCGACCTGCACGTCGTTGCCGCTAAGTCCAAACTTCCTTGCGGGGGTCCCTGGTGAACACCAGCGGCGTGTTAGACTCCGCGCCTCCTGGTGTAGTAGTGCCAATACTTGCAGGTACTAAGGTCACGTCCGTGACAGTTTGCTCTGGCCATGTCAACCGACTCATCTAATGAACCCTCTGCACGTGACCTTCTACTCCACTTGGCTCATAGGGTGGAGAAGCAAGAAGCAGAGCAGGCACAGTTACTTCACTGTATCCAAGGAGTCGCAACTCGTCTTGAGACCCTCCAGGTCTCCATGGCTTCTGCTCAAAATGTTCCCGTGACTACCGCGGTAGTCGCCGCCACCTCCTCCTCTCCTGCAGTGGTTTCCTCTACAGCCCTGAGACTCTCTCCACCGGACAAGTTTGATGGCGAGCCTAAAAGATGCAGAGGATTCCTTAATCAGTGTCTGATCCACTTCAAGTGTAGTCCTGCATCTTTTCCCTCTGAACGCATTAAGGTGGCGTTTATTATGTCCTTATTATCCGGACAGGCCCTTGCTTGGGCCTCCCCCCTGTGGGAGCGAGATGACCCTATGTTGTCCAACGTCACCACCTTCATTGAAACCTTCCGCAAGGTTTTTGATGAGCCCGGACGCATCTCCTCGGCTGCCTCCAGTCTCCTGAACCTCCGCCAGGGATCCCTGACCGTCGGGCAGTATGCTATACAATTCCGCACGCTGTCCTCTGAGCTCAGTTGGAATAACGAAGCCTTGGTAGCAACCTTTTGGCAAGGACTCTCAGACCGAGTTAAGGATGAGTTAACTTCCCGTGAGCTTCCCGCTGATTTGGATTCCCTGATTTCTTTATGCAATCGCATTGATCTACGTTTCCGTGAGCGGACTCTGGAACGTGCCACCTCCAGACGGTCCTCTACTCGCCTTGCTCCCATGTTTCAAAACCCGGTCCTTCCTGAAGAACCGATGCAAATCGGCCGTTCCCGGCTGTCCGCCGAGGAACGTCAACGTCGCTTCAAGCAAAACTTATGTTTGTATTGTGGAGATCCTGGTCATACCATCTCATCTTGTACCAAGAGACCGGGAAACGCCCCCTCCTAATCGGTGGAAGGGAGGCCGATTTAGGAGTTGGAATTATTACTCCCTACACCATTGCTAGTAACGACTGCCTCATGCCCATCTCCTTGCATACCTCTGTCGGCCCCTTTGAGACCTTAGCCTTTGTGGATTCCGGCTCTGCCGGAAATTTCATCTCTGCCACTCTGGCATCGCAACTCCAATTAACTACTATCAAATTGCCTCAGCCGTTATTCCTCACCGCGGTAGATGGGAATCGGATCTCCAACGGGTCTGTTTCTCACGCCTGCGCCCCAGTTCGGCTGACGGTAGGGGTGCTACATTCTGAAGTCATCGAGTTCCTGGTTCTTCCTCGTTCTGTCAACACCGTCATTCTAGGATTACCTTGGCTCAAGCTTCATTCACCCCAATTGGATTGGAATCGTGCGATGGTTACTTCTTGGGGCCCACAATGTTTTAAGTCCTGTTTGTCTGGTCTAAAACCCAGCCAGACCTCTCTTCCTTGTCTTCTGATATCTCCACACGTTGAACTGCCACTTCCATATATTGCTTATCAGGATGTGTTTTGCAAAGCTGCGGCCGAGGTCCTGCCCCCCCATCGGCCCTGGGACTGCTCCATCGAATTACTACCTGATAAACCTCTTCCTAAGGGCAGAATCTATCCCCTATCTCTCCCTGAGAATACTGCCATGACCACCTATATTTCTGAGAATCTTCAACGTGGCTTTATCAGGAAATCTTCCTCTCCTGCGGGCGCGGGATTTTTCTTCGTCAAGAAGAAAGACGGTTCCCTACGGCCGTGTATTGACTACCGGCGATTGAACGCCATCACTATAAAGAACAGATACCCGTTACCTCTCATCTCTGAGCTCTTTGATAGAATCGCAGGATCCAAGGTCTTTACTAAGCTAGACCTACGGGGGGCGTATAACCTCATTCGTATACGCTCAGGAGACGAGTGGAAAACTGCATTCTGCACTAAAGAAGGCCACTTCGAATACCTGGTCATGCCCTTCGGGTTGTGCAATGCCCCCGCTGTTTTCCAATCTTTTATTAATGAGATTTTCCAGGACCTTCTCTACATCTCCGTAGTAGCTTATCTGGATGACATCTTAATCTTTTCTTCAGACTTGACCAGCCATCGTGTTCATGTAAGTGAGGTCCTGTCTCGTCTACGAGCCAATAAGTTGTATTGTAAGCTGGAGAAATGTGTATTTGAGAAGCCACAGATTCCCTTCCTGGGCTACATCGTGTCAGGCTCCGGTCTACAGATGGATCCAGTCAAGCTATCTGCCATCCTCAAATGGCCTAGACCTATGGGTCTGAAAGCTACCCAGAGATTCATTGGCTTCGCCAACTATTACCGGCAGTTCATTCCACGATTTTCTTCTATCATCGCACCAATTACCGCTCTGACTAAGAAAACTGCTAATCCTCATGTTTGGGCCACGGAGGCCATCGACGCCTTCGAAGCACTCAAGAAAGCCTTTTCTTCCGCCTCTGTACTTGTTCAACCGGATCAAGATAAACCATTCCTGGTAGAAGTGGACGCATCTGCAGTAGGAGTCGGGGCAGTTCTTTCACAAGAATCCATTTCAGGGGGACTGCTGCCATGTGGGTTCTTTTCGAGGAGATTCACTTCCTCTGAATCTAACTACGGTATAGGGGATAAAGAGTTATTGGCGGTGAAGTCTGCGCTCGAAGAATGGCGCCATCTTCTAGAAGGGGCACGTCATCCTGTTACGGTATTCACCGACCACAAGAACCTCATCTATCTCCGGGATGCTCGGTGTCTCAACCCCCGGCAAGCCAGATGGTCCTCATTCTTCGCCCGCTTTAATCTCATTCTTACTTATCGTGCTGGTTATCTCAATTCCAAAGCTGATGCCCTCTCCCGCTCTTTCGATGTCTCCGATTCTTCACCCACTACTGTACCCCCACCAGTGTTTGAACCCTCCTGTATTGTAGCCATCACCCGTACTCCTCCTGTGGGCTGTTCCTTTCTAGTACCACATCTACGCTTAAAGGCGTTACGTTGGGCTCATGCCTCTAGATTTGCCGGTCATGCTGGTACTGAGAAGACTCTCTCGCTGTTATCACGACACTACTGGTGGCCAACGGCCCGTACGGATGTCCAAGAGTTTGTAGCCTCATGCTCTGTTTGTGCCCAGAACAAAGTGCCTAGACAATCCCCCGCTGGATTGTTACAACCTCTTCCGATTCCTGATCGCCCATGGTCCAGCATCTCGATGGATTTTATTACTGACTTGCCACCATTTGGGTCACAGTAGACCGGTTCTCTAAAATGGCTCATTTCGTTCCTCTAAAAGGCCTTCCATCTGCATCCAAATTGGCACAAGTCTTCATCAAAGAAATCTTTCGTCTCCACGGGTGCCCTCTGGAAATAATATCTGACCGAGGTGTCCAGTTCGTGTCTCGCTTCTGGAGAGCCTTCTGCAAAGATATAGGTATTACCCTCAAGTTCTCCTCTGGATATCATCCCCAGACGAACGGCCAGACGGAGCGAGTAAACCAAGACCTGGAGGCGTTCCTTCGTTGTTTCTCATCTCTTAACCAATCTAATTGGAGTCTTCTGCTACCTTGGGCCGAGTTCACACACAACAATCATGTCCATTGTTCTTCGGGGTTTTCGCCCTTCTTCACTGTGTATGGGACGCATCCTACCCTCCCCACGTTCTCTTCCACCTCCTCCACGGTTCCTGCCGCCCATGCCATGACTCAAGATATGGCTAAGTTATGGGCTACCACCAAAGAGAACCTCCTGAAATCCGGACGGCGTAATAAATCTTCTGCCGATCAGCATAGAAGAGTTGTACCAGCTCTCCAAGTGGGGGACAAAGTGTGGCTGTCCACCAGGAATCTAAAATTAAGGGTTCCTTCCATGAAACTGGCACCTCGTTTCATTGGTCCTTTCCCAGTAACTCAAGTAATTAATCCAGTTACGGTTCGACTCCAACTTCCTCCACAGATGAAGATTCATAACACCTTCCATATTTCCCTCCTCAAACCGCTGGTCCTAAACAAATTTGTTCATACCTCCACTGTCCCTCAGGCCATTTCCACTACTACGGGCAATGAATATGAGATTAGCCAAATTCTTGCTGAACGCAAAGTTCGAGGTCGGTTCCAATACCTCGTACACTGGAAAGGCTTCGGCCTAGAGGAGAGATCTTGGGTCTTTAAAGAAGATTTGCATGCCCCTAGGCTACTGGCAGACTTCCTGAAACATCGTTCTGTACCCAGTGATTCCCCCAATTGTAAGGAGAGGGGTACTGTCAGACGCGTCCCTGCGCCTCCTCCTCGAGCAGGGACGGACGTCTGTCTGTAGAGCGCCCCGTTGCCAAGCAACGGGGACGCCTCTTCCGGCGACGAGGTGCGCAGGCGCGCCCGTCGCCATAGCAACGGGACGCGTTCTCCTGGTTCCTGTCGGCGGTCAGAACAGCTGACCGCCGATTCCCTGCCCACCAATGAGGAAGCTTCACTTCCTATTTAAAACCTGCTCTGACACCATTAGGGTGCCAGAGCAACTGGTTCCTTAGTCTCAGTGTCCCTGTATATTAACTTCTGCTTCCCTGTGTTTTGACCCGGCTTCCTGACCTCGCTTTCGGATTCTCCATTGTCCCATCCTGATATTCTGGTTTGACCTCGGCCTGCTGACCATTCTCTGTCTTCTGATTCGGTACCTCATCTGCCCGGTTGGTTCCTGACTCTGCCTGTTTGACTACGTCTTTTCTCTATATCTCGCAAGTAGCTACCTGGGAGGGCCGCGACCTGCACGTCGTTGCCGCTAAGTCCAAACTTCCTTGCGGGGGTCCCTGGTGAACACCAGCGGCGTGTTAGACTCCGCGCCTCCTGGTGTAGTAGTGCCAATACTTGCAGGTACTAAGGTCACGTCCGTGACATTATGATTCAATTCATGATTCATAATTCATGATTCGATTCATGATTCATGATTCGATTCATGATTCATGATTCGATTCATGATTCAATTCATGATTCATGATTCAATTCATGATTCATGATTCAATTCATGATTCATGATTCGATTAAAGATTCATGATTCAATTCATGATTTATGATTCAATTCATGATTAATGATTTATGATTCAATTCATGATTCATGATTTATTTCATGATTCATGATTTATATCATGATTCATTTAATGATTCATTTCATTCATTCATTTCATGATTCATATATTTCATGATTGATTTCAGGATTCATGATTCAATTCATGATTCAATACATAATTCATGATTCATTCATAATTCATATATCATGATTCATTTCATGATTGATTTCAGGATTCATGATTCAATTCATGATTCAATACATAATTCATGATTCATTTCATGATTCATGATTCATTTTATGATTCATGATTCGATTAAAGATTCATGATTCAATTCATGATTTATGATTCAATTCATGATTAATGATTTATGATTCAATTCATGATTCATGATTTATTTCATGATTCATGATTTATATCATGATTCATTTAATGATTCATTTCATTCATTCATTTCATGATTCATATATTTCATGATTGATTTCAGGATTCATGATTCAATTCATGATTCAATACATAATTCATGATTCATTTCATAATTCATATATCATGATTCATTTCATGATTGATTTCAGGATTCATGATTCAATTCATGATTCAATACATAATTCATGATTCATTTCATGATTCATGATTCATTTTATGATTCAATTCATGATTCAATTCATATTTTATGATTCAATTCATGATACATTTCATGATTCATTTCATGATTCATGATTCAATTCATGATTCATGATTCAATTCATGATTCATGATTCGATTCATGATTCAATTCATTATTCATTTCATGATTCATGATTTATGATTCAATTCATGATTCAATTCATGATTCATGATTCATGATTCGTTTCATGATTCATGATTTGAATCATGATTCATGATTCATGATTCGATTCATGATTTGAATCATGATTCATGATTCATGATTCAATTCATGATTCAATTAATGATTCATGATTCATGATTCAATTCATGATTCAATTCATGATTCATGATTCAATTCATGATTCATGATTCGATTAATAATTAATGATTCAATTCATGATTCATGCTTCGATTCATGATTCATGATTCAATTCATGATTCATGATTCAATTCATGATTCAATTCATGATTCATGATTCAATTAATGATTCATGATTCATGATTCAATTCATGATTCAATTCATGATTCATGATTCGATTAATAATTAATGATTCAATTCATGATTCATGCTTCGATTCATGATTCATGATTCAATTCATGATTCATGATTCAATTCATGATTCAATTCATGATTCATGATTCAATTCATTATTCATGATTCAATTCATGATTCATGATTAATTTCATAATTCATGATTCATGATTCAATTCAAGATTTAAGTAATGATTCATGATTCATGATTGATTCATGATTCATGATTCAATTCATGATTCATGATTCGATTCATGTTCCATGATTCAATTCAAGATTAATGATTCAATTCATGATTCCTGATTCATTTCATAATTCATCAATCCATGATTCGATTCATGATTCATGATTCATGATTTGATTCATGATTCATGATTCGATTCATGATTCGATTCATGATTCATGTTTCGATTCATGATTCAATTCATGATTCATGATTCGATTCATGATTCATGTTTCGATTCATGATTCGATTCATGATTCATGATTCGATTCATGATTCATGATTCGATTCATGATTCATTATTCAATTCATGATTCATGATTTAATTCATGATTCATGATTCAATTCATGATTTATGATTCATGATTCGACTCATGATTCATGATTCAATTCATGATTCTTGATTCATGATTCAATGCATGATTCAATTCATGATTCATGATTTAATTCATGATTCATGATTCAATTCATGATTCATGATTCATGATTCAATTCGTGAATCATGATTCATGATTCAATTCATGATTTGTGATTCATGATTCAATTCATGATTTATGATTCGATTCATGATTCATAATATGATTCGATTCATGATTCATGATTCAATTCATGATTCATGATTCAATTCATGATTCATGATTCAATTCATGATTTGTGATTCGATTCATGATTGATAATATGATTCATGATTCGATTCATGATTCAATTCATGATTCAATTCATGATTCATGATTCAATTCATGATTCATGATTCAATTCATGATTCATGATTCAATTCATGATTTGTGATTCATGATTCTATTTATGATTCATGATTTGAATCATGATTCATGATGCAATTCATGATTTATGATGCAATTTATGATTCATGATTCGATTCATGATTCATGATTCGATTCATGATTCAATACATAATTCATGATTAATTTCATGATTCATGATTCATTTTATGATTCAATTCATGATTCAATTCATATTTTATGATTCGATTCATGATTCATTTCATGATTCATGATTCAATTCATGATTCATGATTCGATTCATGATTCAATTCATTATTCATTTCATGATTCATGATTTATGATTCAATTCATGATTCAATTCATGATTCATGATTCGTTTCATGATTCATGATTCGAATCATGATTCATGATTCATGATTCAATTCATGATTCAATTAATGATTCATGATTCAATTCATTATTCATGATTCAATTCATGATTCATGATTCAATTCATGATTCATGATTCCATTCATGATTCAATTCATGATTCATGATTCAATTCATGATTCATGATTCGATTAATAATTAATGATTTAATTCATGATTCATGCTTCGATTCATGATTCATGATTCAATTCATGATTCATGATTCAATTCATGATTCATGATTCAATTCATGATTCATGATTCAATTCATGATTCATGATTAATTTCATAATTCATGATTCATGATTCAATTCATGATTCAAGATTTAAGTAATGATTCATGATTCATGATTGATTCATGATTCATGATTCAATTCATGATTCATGATTCGATTCATGTCTCATGATTCAATTCATGATTAATTATTCAATTCATGATTCATGATTCATTTCATAATTCATCAATCCATGATTTGATTCATGATTCATGATTTATGATTCGATTCATGATTCGATTCATGATTCATGATTCATGTTTCGATTCATGATTCAATTCATGATTCAATTCATGATTCATGATTCGATTCATGATTCATGTTTCGATTCATGATTCGATTCATGATTCATGATTCGATTCATGATTCGATTCATGATTCATGAGTCGATTCATGATTCATGATTTAATTCATGATTCATGATTCATAATTCATGATTCATGATTCAATTCATGATTTGTGATTCATGATTCTATTTATGATTCATGATTTGAATCATGATTCATGATGCAATTCATGATTTATGATTCAATTTATGATTCATGATTCGATTCATGATTCATGATTCGATTCATGATTCAATACATAATTCATGATTAATTTCATGATTCATGATTCATTTTATGATTCAATTCATGATTCAATTCATATTTTATGATTCGATTCATGATTCATTTCATGATTCATTTCATGATTCATGATTCAATTCATGATTCATGAGATTCGATTCATGATTCAATTCATTATTCATTTCATGATTCATGATTTATGATTCAATTCATGATTCAATTCATGATTCATGATTCGTTTCATGATTCATGATTCGAATCATGATTCATGATTCATGATTCAATTCATGATTCAATTAATGATTCATGATTCAATTCATTATTCATGATTCAATTCATGATTCATGATTCAATTCATGATTCATGATTCCATTCATGATTCAATTCATGATTCATGATTCAATTCATGATTCATGATTCGATTAATAATTAATGATTTAATTCATGATTCATGCTTCGATTCATGATTCATGATTCAATTCATGATTCATGATTCAATTCATGATTCATGATTCAATTCATGATTCATGATTCAATTCATGATTCATGATTAATTTCATAATTCATGATTCATGATTCAATTCATGATTCAAGATTTAAGTAATGATTCATGATTCATGATTGATTCATGATTCATGATTCAATTCATGATTCATGATTCGATTCATGTCTCATGATTCAATTCATGATTAATTATTCAATTCATGATTCATGATTCATTTCATAATTCATCAATCCATGATTTGATTCATGATTCATGATTTATGATTCGATTCATGATTCGATTCATGATTCATGATTCATGTTTCGATTCATGATTCAATTCATGATTCAATTCATGATTCATGATTCGATTCATGATTCATGATTCATGTTTCGATTCATGATTCGATTCATGATTCATGATTCGATTCATGATTCGATTCATGATTCATGAGTCGATTCATGATTCATGATTTAATTCATGATTCATGATTCATAATTCATGATTCATGATTCAATTCATGATTCATAATTCATGATTCATGATTCATAATTCATGATTCATGATTCAATTCATGATTTGTGATTCATGATTCAATTCATGATTCATGATTTAATTCATGATTCATGATTCAATTCATGATTCATGATTCATGATTCAATTCGTGAATCATGATTCATGATTCAATTCATGATTTGTGATTCATGATTCAATTCATGATTTGTGATTCATGATTCAATTCATGATTTATGATTCCATTCATGATTCATAATATGATTCATCATTCGATTCATGATTCATGATTCAATTCATAATTCAATTCATGATTCATGATTCAATTCATGATTTGTGATTCATGATTCTATTTATGATTCATGATTTGAATCATGATTCATTATGCAATTCATGATTTATGATTCAATTTATGATTCATGATTCGATTCATGATTCAAGATTCGATTCATGATTCAATTCATGATTCATGATTCGATTCATGATTTATGATTCAATTCATGATTCATGATTTATTTCATGATTCATGATTTATATCATGATTCATTATATGATTCATATATCATGATTCATTTCATGATTGATTTCATGATTCATGATTCGATTCATGATTCCATTCATGAATCATGATTCAATTCATGATTCAAGATTCAAGATTCGACTCATGATTCATGATTCAATTCATGATTCAATTCATGATTTATGTTTCATGATTCAATTCATGATTCATGATTCAATTCATGATTCATGATTCATGAATCGATTAATGATTCATAATTCATGAATCGATTAATGATTCATGATTCAAATCATGATTCATGATTTATTTCATGATTCATTTTATGATTCATGATTCATGATTCAATTCATGATTCATTTCATGAATCATGATTCAATTCATGATTCATGATTCAATTCATGATTCAATTCATGATTCATAATTTAAATCATGATTCATTTCATAATTCATGATTCATGATTCAATTCATGATTCATTTCATAATTCATGATTCATTTCATAATTCATGATTCAATTCATGATTCATGATTCGATTCATGATTTAATTCATGATTTGTGATTCATGATTCGATTCATGATTCTATTCATGATTCATGATTCTAATCATGATTTATGATTAAATTCATGATTCATGATTCAATTTATGATTCATGATTCATGATTCAATTCATGATTCATGATTCAATTCATGATTCGATTCATGATTCATGATTCGAATCATGATTCGAATCATTATTCATGATTCATGATTCAATTCATGATTCAATTCATGATTCGATTCATGATTCAATTCATGATTCGATTCATGATTCATGATTCGAATCATGATTCGAATCATTATTCATGATTCATGATTCAATTCATGATTCGATTCATAATTCAATTCATGATTTAATTCATGATTCATGATTCAATTCATGATTCATGATTCGATTAATAATTAAAGATTCAATTCATGATTCATGCTTCGATTCATGATTCATGATGCAATTCATGATTCATGATTCAATTCATGATTCAATTCATTATTCATGATTCAATTCATGATTCATGATTAATTTCATAATTCATGATTCATGATTCAAGATTTAAGTAATGATTCATGATTCAATTCATGATTCATGATTCAATTCATGATTCAATTCATGATTCATGATTCGATTCATGTTTCATGATTCAATTCATGATTAATGATTCGATTCATGATTCATGATTCATGATTTGATTCATGATTCATGATTCATGATTCGATTAATGATTCGATTCATGATTCATCTTTCGATTCATGATTCAATTCATGATTCATGATTTTATTCATGATTCATGATTCATGATTTTATTCATGATTCATGATCCATGTTTCGATTCATGAGTCGATTCATGATTCATGATTCGATTCATGATTCATGATTCAATTCATGATTCAATACATAATTCATGATTAAATTCATGATTAATGATTCATTTCATGATTCAATTCATGATTTATGATTCGATTAATGATTCATTTCATGATTCATTTCATGATTCATGATTCATGATTCAATTCATGATTTATAATTCAATTCATGATTCATGATTCATGATTCGATTCATGACTCATGATTCAATTCATGATTCATTTCATGATTCATGATTTATGATTCAATTCATGATTTGATTCATGATTCATTTCATGATTCATGATTCGATTCATGATTCATGATTCGATTAATGATTCATGATTTAATTCATGATTCATGATTCATGATTCAATTCATGATTTATGATTCAATTCATGATTCAATTCATTATTCATTATTCACATCATGATTCAAGATACATGATTCATGATTCGACTCATGATTCATGATTCAATTCATGATTCGACTCATGATTCATGATTCAATTCATGATTCATGATTCAATTCATGATTCATAATATGATTCATGAATCAATTCATGATTCATGATTCAATTCATGATTCATGATTCGATTCATGATTCAATTCATGATTCATGATTCAATTCATGATTCATGATTCGATTCATGATTCAATTCATGATTCATGATTCAATTCATGATTCATGATTCAATTCATGATTCATGATTCAATTCATGATTTATGATTCATGATTCAATTCATGATTCATGATTTATGATTCATGATTTGATTCATGATTCAATTCATAATTCATGATTTGATTCATGATTCAATTCATGATTCATGATTTGATTCATGATTCAATTCATGATTTATGATTGAATTCATGATTCATAATTCATGATTCAATTCATGATTCATGTTTCGATTCATGATTCATGATTCGATTCATGATTCGATTCATGATTCAATTCATGATTCATGATTCATGATTCAATTCATGATTCATGATTCGATTAAAAATTCATGATTCAATTTATGATTCATGGTTCATGATTTATGATTCAATTCATGATTCATGATTTATTTCATGATTCATGATTTATATCATGATTCATTTCATGATTCATATATCATGATTCATTTCATGATTGATTTCAGGATTCATGATTCAATTCATGAATCAATTCATGATTCAATACATAACTCATTATTGATTTCATGATTCATGATTCATTTCATGATTCAATTCATGATTCATGATTCAATTCATGATTTATGATTCAATTCATGATTCATGATTCAATTCATGATTTATGATTCGATTCATGATTCACATCATGATTCATGATTCAATTTATGATTCATGATTCATGATTCGATTCATGATTCATGATTCATGATTCGATTCATGATTCATGATTCATGATTCATGATTCGATTCATGATTCATGATTCATGATTCATTTCATGATTCATTTCATGATTCAATTCATGATTCATGATTCATTTCATAATTCATGATTCATGATTCATTTCATGATTCAATTCATGATTCATGATTCAATTCATGATTTATGATTCATGATTCAATTCATGATTCATGATTTATGATTCATGATTTGATTCATGATTCAATTCATATTTCATGATTTGATTCATGATTCAATTCATGATTCATGATTTGATTCATGATTCAATTCATGATTTATGATTGAATTCATGATTCATAATTCATGATTCAATTCATGATTCATGTTTCAATTCATGATTTGATTCATGATTCGATTCATGATTCAATTCATGATTCATGCTTCAATTCATGATTCAATTCATGATTCATGATTCAATTCATGATTCATGATTCGATTAAAGATTCATGATTCAAATTATGATTCATGGTTCATGATTTATGATTCAATTCATGATTCATGATTTATTTCATGATTCATGATTTATATCATGATTCATTTCATGATTCATATATCATGATTCATTTCATGATTGATTTCAGGATTCATGATTCAATTCATGAATCATGATTCATGATTCATGATACATTTCATGATTCATGATTCATTTCATGATTCAATTCATGATTCAATACATGATTCAATACATAATTCATTCTTGATTTCATGATTCATGATTCATTTCATGATTCAATTCATGATTCATGATTCAATTCATTATTTATGATTCAATTCATGATTCATGATTCAATTCATGATTTATGATTCGATTCATGATTCATGATTCACATCATGATTCATGATTCAATTTATGATTCATGATTCATGATTCGATTCATGATTCATGATTCATGATTCATGATTCGATTCATGATTCATGATTCATGATTCGATTCATGATTCATGATTCATTTCATGATTCAATTCATGATTCATGATTCATTTCATAATTCATGATTCATGATTGAATTCATGATTTAATTCTTGATTCATGATTCAATTCATGATTCAATATTCATGATTCAATTCTTGATTCAATTCATGATTCATGATTCAATTCATGATTCATGATTCGATTCATGATTCATGATTCGATTCATGATTCATGATTCAATTCATGATTCATGCTTCGATTCATGATTTAATTCATGATTCAATTCATGATTCAATTCATGATTCAATTAATGATTCATGATTCATGATTCAATTCATGATTCAATTCATGATTCATGATTCAATTCATGATTCATGATTCATGATTCAATTCATGATTCATGATTCGATTAATAATTAATGATTCAATTCATGATTCATGCTTCGATTCATGATTTAATTCATGATTCATGATTCAATTCATGATTCAATTCATGATTCATGATTCAATTCATTATTCAATTCATGATTCATAATTTAAATCATGATTCATTTCATAATTCATGATTCATTTCATAATTCATGATTCAATTCATGATTCATGATTCAATTCATGATTTAATTCATGATTCAATTCATGATTCAATTCATGATTCGATTCATGATTCGATTCATGATTCATGATTCAATTCATGATTCAATACATAATTCATGATTAAATTCATGATTAATGATTCATTTCATGATTCAATTCATGATTTATGATTCGATTAATGATTCATTTCATGATTCATGATTCATGATTCATGATTCAATTCATGATTTATAATTCAATTCATGATTCATGATTCATGATTCGATTCATGACTCATGATTCAATTCATGATTCTTTTCATGATTCATGATTTATGATTCAATTCATGATTCAATTCATGATTCATGATTCATTTCATGATTCATGATTCGATTCATGATTCATGATTCGATTAATGATTTATGATTTAATTCATGATTCATGATTCAATTCATGATTCATGATTCAATTCATGATTCAATTCATTATTCATTATTCACATCATGATTCAAGATACATGATTCATGATTCGACTCATGATTCATGA
>NW_027448346.1:0-49460 GCF_038048845.1 Mixophyes fleayi
GATCATGAATCATGAATTGAATCATGAATTGAATCATGAATTGAATCATGAATCATCAATCATGAATCATGAATCATGAATCATGAATCATGAATCATGAGTCATGAATTGAATCATGAATCATGAATTATGAATCATGAATTGAATCATGAATCATGATTCATGAATCACGAATCATGATTCATGAATCACGAATCATGAATTGAATCATGAATTGAATCATAAGTCATGAATTGAATCATAAATCATGAATCATGAATCATGAATCATAAATTGAATCATGAATCATGAATTGAATCATGAATTGAATCATGAATTGAATCATGAATCATCAATCATGAATTTAATCATGAATCATGAATCACGAATCGAATCATGAATCATGAATTGAATCATGAATCATGAATCATGAATTGAATCATGAATCATGAATCGAATCATGAATCATGAATTGAATCATTAATCATGAATCATGAATTAAATAATGAATCATGAAATTAATTATGAATCATGAATCGAATCATGAATCATGAATTATGAATCATGAATTGAATCATGAATCATGAATTATGAATCATGAATCATGAATTGAATCATGAATCATGAATTGAATCATGAATCATGAATTAAATCATGAATCATGATTCATGATTCATATATCATGAATCATGAATCATGAATTGAATCATGAATCATGAATCATAAATTGAATCATGAATCATGATCTGAATCATGAATCGACTCATGAATTGGGTCTTGAATCATGAATTGAATCATGAATCGAATAATGAATCATGAATCATGAATCGAATCATAAATCATGAATTGAATCATGAATCATGAATTGCGTCATGAATCAGGAATCATGAATCGAATAATGAATCATGAATCATGAATCGAATCATAAATGATGAATTGAATCATGAATCATGAATTGAGTCATGAATCAGGAATCATGAATCGAATCATGAATCATGAATCATGAATCAAATCATTAATTGAGTCATGAATCATGAATTGAATCATGAATCATGAATCGAATCATGAATCATAAATCATGAATTGAATCATGAATTATGAATTATGAATTAAATCATGAATTATGAATCATGAATCATGAATTGAATCATGAATCATGAATCATGAATTGAATCATGAATCATAAATTGAATCAGGATTCATGAATCATGAATTGAATCATGAATCATGTATCATAAATTGAATCATGAATCATGAATCATGAATCATGAATCATTAATTGAATCACGAATCATGAATCATGAATCGAATCATGAATCATGAATTGAATCATGAATTGAATCATGAATCATGAATCGAATCATGAATTGAATCTTGAATCATGAATCATGAATTGAATCATGAATCATGAATTATGAATCATGAATTGAATCATGAATCATGAATTATGAATCATGAATCATGAATTGAATCATGAATCATGAATTGAATCATGAATCATGAATTAAATCATGAATCATGATTCATGATTCATATATCATGAATCATGAATCATGAATTGAATCATGAATCATGAATCATAAATTGAATCATGAATCATGATCTGAATCATGAATCGACTCATGAATTGGGTCTTGAATCATGAATCATGAATTGAATCATGAATCATGATTAATGAATTGAATCATGAATCATAAATCATGAATCGAATCATGAATCATGAATTGAATCATGAATCATGAATTGAATCATGAATCATAAATCGAATCATGAATCATGAATCCTGAATTGATTTATGAACCATGAATTATGAATCATGAATTGAATCATGAATCATGAATCATGAATCATGAATCATGAATTGAATCATGAATCATGAATTACGAATCATGAATTGAATCATGAATCATGAATCATGAATTGAATCATGAATCATGAATCATGAATCAAATCATGAATCATGAATTGAATAATGAATCATGCATTGAATCATGAATCATGAATTGAATCATGAATCGTGAATCATGAATCGAATCATGAATCATGAATCATGAATCATGAATTGAATCATGAATCATGAATCATGAATTGAATCATGAATCATGAATGATGAATTGAATCGTTAATCATGAATCATAAATCCAATTATGAATCATGAATTGAATCAGGATTCAAATCATGAATTGAATCATGAATCATGAATTCAATCATGAATCATGAATCATGAATCATGAATTGAATAATGAATCATGAATCATGAATTGAATCATGAATTGAATCATGACACATGAATCATGAATCATGAATTGAATAATGAATCATGAAATTAATTATGAATCATGAAGTGAATCATGAAACATGATTTATGAATCATGAATTGAATCATGAATCAGGAATTGAATCATGAATCAGGAATTGAATCATGAATCATGATTCATGATTCATATATCATGAATCATGAATCATGAATTGAATCATGAATCATGAATTATGAATCATGAATTGAATTATGAATCATGAATCATGAATTGAATCATAAATCATTAATCACAAATCATGAATCATGAATTGAATCATGAATCATAAATTGAATCATTAATCATGAATCATGAATTGAATCATGAATTGAATCATGAATCATGAATCATGAATTGAATCATTAATCATGAATCATGAATCATGAATCATGAATTGAAGCATGAATCATGAATCGAATCATGAATCATGAATCATGAATTGAATCATTAATCATGAATCATGAATCATGATTTGAATCATGAATTGAATCATGACTCATGAATCGAATCATGAATCATGAATTGAATCATGAATCATGAATCATGAATTGAAGCATGAATCATGAATCATGAATCGAATCATGAATTGAATCATGAATTGAATCATGAATTGAATCATGAATCATGAATCGAATCATGAATCATGAATTGAATCATGAATCATGAATTGAAGCATGAATCATGAATCATGAATCGAATCATGAATTGAATCATTAATTGAATCATGAATCATGAATTGAATCATGAATCATGAGTCATGAATCATGAATCATGAATCATGAATCATGAATCATGAATTGAATCATGAATCATGAATTATGAATCATGAATTGAATCATGAATCATGATTCATGAATCACGAATCATGAATTGAATCATGAATTGAATCATAAGTCATGAATTGAATCATAAATCATGAATCATGAATCATAAATTGAATCATGAATCATGAATTGAATCATGAATTGAATCATGAATCATGAATCATGAATTGAATCATGAATCATGAATCTTGAATCGTATCATGAATCATGAATTGAATCATGAATCATGAATCATGAATTGATACATGAATCATGAATCGAATCATGAATCATGAATTGAATCATGAATCATGAATCATGAATCATGAATTAAATAATGAATCATGAAATGAATTATGAATCATGAATCGATTCATGAATCATGAATTATGAATCATGAATTGAATCATGAATCTTGAATTATGAATCATGAATCATGAATTGAATCATGAATCATGAATTGAATCATGAATCATGAATTAAATCATGAATCATGATTCATGATTCATATATCATGAATCATGAATCATGAATTGAATCATGAATCATGAATTATGAATCATGAATTGAATTATGAATCATGAATCATGAATTGAATCATAAATCATTATTCATGAATCATGAATCATGAATTGAATCATGAATCATGAATTGAATCATTAATCATGAATCATGAATCATGAATTAAATCATGAATTATGAATGGAATCATGAATCATGAATTGAATCATGAATTGAATCATAAATCATGAATCATGAATTGAATCATGAATCATGAATCATGAATCATATCATGATTCATGAATCATGAATCATGAATTATGAATCATGAAATGAATCATGAATCAAGAATTGAATCATATATCATGAATCCTAAATTGAATCATGAATTGAATCATGAATTGAATCATGAATCATGAATCATGAATTATGAATCATGAATTGAATCATGAATCATGAATTGAATCATGAATCATGAATTGAATCAGGAATCGAATCATGAATTGAATCATGAATCATGAATTGAATCATGAATTGAATCATGAATCATGAATTGAATCATGAATCATGAATTGAATCATGAATCATGAATTATGAATCATAAATTTAATCATGAATCATGAATTATGAATCATGAATTGAATCATGAATCATGAATTGAATCATGAATTGAATCATGAATCATGAATCAAGAATCATGAATCGAATCATGAAACATGAATCATGAATTGAATCATTAATCATGAATCATGAATTGAATCATGAATCATGAATCATAAATCGAATCATGAATCATGAATTGAATCAGGATTCGAATCATGAATTGAATCATGAATCATGAATTGAATCATAAATCATGAATCCTGAATCATGAATTGAATCATGAATCATGAATTATGAATCATGAATTGAATCATGAATCATGAATTGAATCGTGCATCATGAATCCTGAATCATGAATTGAATCATGAATCATAAATTATGAATCATGAATTGAATCATGAATTATGAATTGAATCATGAATCATGAATTATGAATCATGAATTGAATCATGAATTATGAATCATGAATTGAATCATGAATCATGAATTGAATCATGAATCATGAATCATGAATGATGAATCATGAATCATGAATTGAATCATGAATCATGAATTATGAATCATGAATTGAATCATGAATTATGAATTGAATCAGGATTCGAATCATAAATTGAATTATGAATCATTGATTGAATCATGAATTATGAATTGAATCAGGATTCGAATCATAAATTGAATCATGAATCATGAATTGAATGATGAATTATGAATCATGAATTGAATCATGAATCATGAATTGAATCATGAATCATGAATCATGAATGATGAATCATGAATCATGATTTGAATCATGAATCATGAATTATGAATCATGAATTGAATCATAAATCATGAATCATGAATCATAAATTGAATCATGAATCATGAACTGAATCATGAATTGAATCATGATTAATGAATCATGAATTGAATCATGAATCATGAATCGAATCAAGAATCATGAATTGAATCATGAATCATGAATCATGAATCATGAATTAAATAATGAATCATGAAATGAATTATGAATCATGAATCGAATCATGAATCATGAATTATGAATCATGAATTGAATCATGAATCATGAATTATGAATCATGAATCATGAATTGAATCATGAATCATGAATTAAATCATGATTCATGATTCATATATCATGAATCATGAATCATGAATTGAATCATGAATCATGAATCATGAATCATGAATTGAATCATAAATCATTATTCATGAATCATGAATCATGAATTGAATCATGAATCATAAATTGAATCATTAATCATGAATAATGAATCATGAATTGAATCATGAATTATGAATGGAATCATGAATCATGAATTGAATCATGAATTGAATCATGAATCATGAATCATGAAATGAATCATGAATCATGAATTGAATCTTATATCATGAATCCTAAATTGAATCATGCATTGAATCATGAATTGAATCATGAATCATGAATAATGAATTGAATCATGAATCATGAATTGAATCATGAATCATGAATCATGATTCATGAATTGAATCATGAATCATGAATCATGAATCGAATCATGAATCATGAATCAAGAATTGAATCATATATTATGAATCCTAAATTGAATCATGAATTGAATCATGAATTGAATCATGAATCATGAATCATGAATTATGAATCATGAATTGAATCATGAATCATGAATTGAATCATGAATCATGAATTGAATCAGGAATCGAATCATGAATTGAATCATGAATCATGAATTGAATCATGAATTGAATCATGAATCATGAATTGAATCATGAATCATGAATTGAATCATGAATCATGAATTATGAATTATGAAATTAATCATGAATCATGAATTATGAGTCATGAATTGAATCATGAATCATGAATCATGAATTGATTTACTAATCATGAATTGAATCATGAATCATGAATTATGAATCATAAATTTAATCATGAATCATGAATTATGAATCATGAATTGAATCATGAATCATGAATCATGAATTGAATCATGAATTGAATCATGAATCATGAATCAAGAATCATGAATTGAATCATGAATCGTGAATCATGAATCGAATCATGAATCATGAATCATGAATTGAATCATTAATCATGAATCATGAATTGAATCATGAATCATGAATCATAAATCGAATCATGAATCATGAATTGAATCAGGATTCGAATCATGAATTGAATCATGAATCATGAATTGAATCATAAATCATGAATCCTGAATCATGAATTGAATCATGAATCATGAATTATGAATCATGAATTGAATCATGAATCATGAATTGAATCGTGCATCATGAATCCTGAATCATGAATTGAATCATGAATCATAAATTATGAATCATGAATTGAATCATGAATTATGAATTGAATCATGAATCATGAATTATGAATCATGAATTGAATCATGAATTATGAATCATGAATTGAATCATGAATCATGAATTGAATCATGAATCATGAATCATGAATGATGAATCATGAATCATGAATTGAATCATGAATCATGAATTATGAATCATGAATTGAATCATGAATTATGAATTGAATCAGGATTCGAATCATAAATTGAATTATGAATCATTGATTGAATCATGAATTATGAATTGAATCAGGATTCGAATCATAAATTGAATCATGAATCATGAATTGAATCATGAATTATGAATCATGAATTGAATCATGAATCATGAATTGAATCATGAATCATGAATCATGAATGATGAATCATGAATCATGATTTGAATCATGAATCATGAATTATGAATCATGAATTGAATCATAAATCATGAATCATGAATCATAAATTGAATCATGAATCATGAACTGAATCGTGAATTGAATCATGATTAATGAATCATGAATTGAATCATGAATCATGAATCGAATCAAGAATCATGAATTGAATCATGAATCATGAATCATGAATTAAATAATGAATCATGAAATGAATTATGAATCATGAATCGAATCATGAATCATGAATTATGAATCATGAATTGAATCATGAATCATGAATTATGAATCATGAGTCATGAATTGAATCATGAATCATGAATTAAATCATGATTCATGATTCATATATCATGAATCATGAATCATGAATTGAATCATGAATCATGAATCATGAATCATGAATTGAATCATAAATCATTATTCATGAATCATGAATCATGAATTGAATCATGAATCATAAATTGAATCATTAATCATGAATAATGAATCATGAATTGAATCATGAATTATGAATGGAATCATGAATCATGAATTGAATCATGAATTGAATCATGAATCATGAATCATGAAATGAATCATGAATCATGAATTGAATCTTATATCATGAATCCTAAATTGAATCATGCATTGAATCATGAATTGAATCATGAATCATGAATAATGAATTGAATCATGAATCATGAATTGAATCATGAATCATGAATCATGAATCATGAATCATGAATCATGAATCATAAATTGAATTATAAATCATGAATCATGAATCGAGTCATGAATCATGGATCATGAATTTAATCATGAATCATGAATCGAATCATGAATCATGAATTGAATTATGAATCATAAATCATGAATCAAATCCTAAATCATGAATCATGAATTATGAATCATGAATTGAATCATGAATTGAATCATGAATCATGAACTGAATCATGAATCATGAATCATAAACCGAATCATGAATCATCAATTGAATCATGAATCGAATCATTAATTGAGTCATGAATCATGAATTGAATCATGAATCATGAATCATGAATTAAATCATGAATTATGAATTATGAATTAAATCATGAATCATGAATCATGAATTGAATCATGAATCATGAATCATGAATCATGAATTGAATCATGAATCATGAATCATGAATTGAATCATGAATCATGAATCATGAATCATAAATTGAATCATGAATCATGAATCATGATTCATGAATTGAATCATGAATCATGAATCATGAATCGAATCATGAATCATGAATCATGAATTATGAATTGAATTGAGAATCATGAATCATGAATTGAATCATGAATCATGAATCATGAATTGAATCATGAATCATGAATCATAAATCGAATCATGAATCATAAATTGAATCAGGATTCGAATCATGAATTAAATCATGAATCATGAATTGAATGATGAATCATGAATCTTGAATCATGAATCATGAATTGAATCATGAATCATGAATTAAAAATCATGAATTGAATCATGAATCATGAATCATGAATCATGAATCATGAATTGAATTATAAATCATGAATCAAGAATCGAGTCATGAATCATGGATCATGAATTTAATCATGAATCATGAATCGAATCATGAATCATGAATTTAATCATGAATTGAATCATGAATCATGAATCATGAATTGATTTATGAATCATTAATCATGAATCATGAATCATAAATTGAATCATGAATCATGATCTGAATCATGAATCGACTCATTAATTGGTTCTTGAATCATGAATTGCGTCATGAATCAGGAATCATGAATCGAATCATGAATCGAATCATAAATCATGAAGTGAATCATGAATCATGAATTGAGTCATGAATCAGGAATCATGAATCGAATCATGAATCATGAATCATGAATCGAATCATTAATTGAGTCATGAATCATGAATTGAATCAAGAATCATGAATCGAATCATGAATCATAAATCATGAATTGAATCATGAATTATGAATAATGAATTAAATCATGAATCATAAATTGAATCAGGATTCATGAATCATGAATTGAATCATGAATCATGAATCATAAATTGAATCATGAATCATGAATCATGAATCATGAATCATTAATAGAATCATGAATCATGAATCATGAATCGAATCATGAATCATGAATTGAATCATGAATTGAATCATGAATCATGAATCGAATCATGAATTGAATCTTGAATCATGAATCATGAATTGAATCATGAATCATGATTAATGAATTGAATCATGAATCATAAATCATGAATCGAATCATGAATCATGAATTGAATCATGAATAATGAATTGAATCATGAATCATAAATTGAATCATGAATCATGAATCATGAATTGAATCATGAATCATGAATTATGAATCATGAATTGAATCATGAATCATGAATTATGAATCATGAATTGAATCATGAATCATGAATCTTGAATCATGAATTGAATCATGAATCATAAATTGAATCAGGATTCATGAATCATGAATTGAATCATGAATCATGAATCATAAATTGAATCATGAATCATGAATCATGAATCATTAATTGAATCATGAATCATGAATCATGAATCGAATCATGAATCATGAATTGAATCATGAATTGAATCATGAATCATGAATCGAATCATGAATTGAATCATGAATCATGAATCGAATCATGAATTAAATCTTGAATCATGAATCATGAATTGAATCATGAATTATGATTAATGAATTGAATCATGAATCATAAATCATGAATCGAATCATGAATCATGAATTGAATCATGAATCATGAATTGAATCATGAATCATAAATCGAATCATGAATCATGAATCATGAATTGAATTATGAATCATGAATTATGAATCATGAATTGAATCATGAATCATGAATCATGAATCATGAATCATGAATTGAATCATAAATCATGAATTGAATCATGAATCATGAATCATGAATCATGAATTGAATCATGAATAATGAATCATGAATTGAATCATAAATCATGAATTGAATCATTAATCATGAATCATGAATCATGAATTGAATCATGAATCATGAATTGAATCATGAATTATGAATGGAATCATGAATCATGAATTGAATCATATATCATGAATCCTAAATTGAATCATGAATTGAATCATGAATTGAATCATGAATCATGAATCATGAATTGAATCATGAATCATGAATCATGAATCATGAATTGAATTATAATTCATGAATCATGAATCGAGTCATGAATCATGGATCATGAATTTAATCATGAATCATGAATCGAATCATGAATCATGAATTGAATTATGAATCATAAATCATGAATCAAATCCTAAATCATGAATCATGAATTGAATCATGAATTGAATCATGAATTGAATCATGAATCATGAATTGAATCATGAATCATGAATCATAAATCGAATCATGAATCATGAATTGAATCATGAATCGAATCATTAATTGAGTCATGAATCATGAATTGAATCATGAATAATGAATCATGAATTAAATCATGAATTATGAATTATGAATTAAATCATGAATCATGAATCATGAATTGAATCATGAATCATGAATCATGAATCATGAATCATGAATTGAATTATAAATCATGAATCATGAATCGAGTCATGAATCATGGATCATGAATTTATTCATGAATCATGAATAGAATCATGAATCATGAATTGAATTATGAATCATAAATCATGAATCAAATCCTAAATCATGAATCATGAATTATGAATCATGAATTGAATCATGAATTGAATCATGAATTGAATCATGAATCATGAATTAAATCATGAATCATGAATCATAAATTGAATCATGAATTATGAATTGAATCATGAATCGAATCATTAATTGAGTCATGAATCATGAATTGAATCATGAATAATGATTCATGAATTAAATCATGAATTATGAATTATGAATTAAATCATGAATCATGAATCATGAATTGAATCATGAATCATGAATCATAAATTGAATCATGAATCATGAATCATGATTCATGAATTGAATCATGAATCATGAATCATGAATCGAATCATGAATCATGAATCATGAATTATGAATTGAATTGAGAATCATGAATCATGAATTGAATCATGAATCATGAATCATGAATTGAATCATGAATCATGAATCATAAATCGAATCATGAATCATAAATTGAATCAGGATTCGAATCATGAATTAAATCATGAATCATGAATTGAATGATGAATCATGAATCTTGAATCATGAATAATGAATTGAATCATGAATCATGAATTGAATCATGAATCATGAATCATGAATCATGAATTGAATTATAAATCATGAATCAAGAATCGAGTCATGAATCATGGATCATGAATTTAATCATGAATCATGAATCGAATCATGAATCATGAATTGAATCATGAATTGAATCATGAATCAGGAATAATGAATCATGAATTGATTTATGAATCATTAATCATGAATCATGAATAATGAATTGAATCATGAATCATAAATCATGAATTGATTTATGAATCATTAATCATGAATCATGAATCATGAATTGGGTCTTGAATCATGAATTGAATCATGAATCGAATAATGAATCATGAATCATGAATTGAATCATAAATCATGAATTGAATCATGAATCATGAATTGCGTCATGAATCAGGAATTATGAATCGAATCATAAATCATGAATTGAATCATGAATCATGAACTGAGTCATGAATCAGGAATCATGAATCGAATCATGAATCATGAATCATGAATCGAATCATTAATTGAGTCATGAATCATGAATTGAATCATGAATCATGAATCGAATCATGAATCATAAATCAATTGAATCATGAATTGAATCATGAATTATGAATTATGAATTAAATCATGAATCATGAATCATGAATTGAATCATGAATCATGAATCATGAATCATGAATTGAATCATGAATCATAAATTGAATCAGGATTCATGAATCATGAATTGAATCATGAATCATGAATCATAAATTGAATCATGAATCATGAATCATGAATCATAAATCATGAATTGAATCATGAATCATGAATCATGAATCGAATTATGAATCATGAATTGAATCATGAATTGAATCATGAATCATGAATCGAATCATAAATTGAATCTTGAATCATGAATCATGAATTGAATCATGAATCATGATTAATGAATTGAATCATGAATCATAAATCATGAATCGAATCATGAATCATGAATTAAATCATGAATCATGAATCATAAATTGAATCATGAATTATGAATTGAATCATGAATCGAATCATTAATTGAGTCATGAATCATGAATTGAATCATGAATAATGATTCATGAATTAAATCATGAATTATGAATTATGAATTAAATCATGAATCATGAATCATGAATTGAATCATGAATCATGAATCATAAATTGAATCATGAATCATGAATCATGATTCATGAATTGAATCATGAATCATGAATCATGAATCGAATCATGAATCATGAATCATGAATTATGAATTGAATTGAGAATCATGAATCATGAATTGAATCATGAATCATGAATCATGAATTGAATCATGAATCATGAATCATAAATCGAATCATGAATCATAAATTGAATCAGGATTCGAATCATGAATTAAATCATGAATCATGAATTGAATGATGAATCATGAATCTTGAATCATGAATAATGAATTGAATCATGAATCATGAATTGAATCATGAATCATGAATCATGAATCATGAATTGAATTATAAATCATGAATCAAGAATCGAGTCATGAATCATGGATCATGAATTTAATCATGAATCATGAATCCAATTATGAATCATGAATTGAATCATGAATTAAATCATGAATCAGGAATAATGAATCATGAATTGATTTATGAATCATTAATCATGAATCATGAATAATGAATTGAATCATGAATCATGAATCATGAATTGATTTATGAATCATTAATCATGAATCATGAATCATGAATTGGGTCTTGAATCATGAATTGAATCATGAATCGAATAATGAATCATGAATCATGAATTGAATCATAAATCATGAATTGAATCATGAATCATGAATTGCGTCATGAATCAGGAATTATGAATCGAATCATAAATCATGAATTGAATCATGAATCATGAACTGAGTCATGAATCAGGAATCATGAATCGAATCATGAATCATGAATCATGAATCGAATCATTAATTGAGTCATGAATCATGAATTGAATCATGAATCATGAATCGAATCATGAATCATAAATCATGAATTGAATCATGAATTATGAATTATGAATTAAATCATGAATCATGAATCATGAATTGAATCATGAATCATGAATCATGAATCATGAATTGAATCATGAATCATAAATTGAATCAGGATTCATGAATCATGAATTGAATCATGAATCATGAATCATAAATTGAATCATGAATCATGAATCATGAATCATAAATCATGAATTGAATCATGAATCATGAATCGAATTATGAATCATGAATTGAATCATGAATTGAATCATGAATCATGAATCGAATCATAAATTGAATCTTGAATCATGAATCATGAATTGAATCATGAATCATGATTAATGAATTGAATCATGAATCATAAATCATGAATCGAATCATGAATCATGAATTGAATCATGAATCATGAATTGAATCATGAATCATGAATTATGAATCATGAATTGAATCATGAATCATGAATCATGAATCATGAATTGAATCATGAATCATGAATTACGAATCATGAATTGAATCATGAATCATGAATTGAATCATGAATCATGAATCATGAATTGAATCATGAATCATGAATCAAATCATGAATCATGAATTGAATCATGAATAATGAATCATGAATTGAATCATGAATCATGAATTGAATCATGAATCGTGAATCATGAATCGAATCATGATTCATGAATCATGAATCATGAATTGAATCATGAATCATGAATTGAATTATAAATCATGAATCAAGAATCGAGTCATGAATCATGGATCATGAATTTAATCATGAATCATGAATTGAATCATGAATCATGAATTGAATCATGAATTGAATCATGAATCATGAATTATGAATCATGAATTGATTTATGAATCATTAATCATGAATCATGAATCATGAATTGAATCATGAATCATGAATCATAAATTGAATCATGAATCATGATCTGAATCATGAATCGACTCATGAATTGGGTCTTGAATCATGAATTGAATCATGAATCGAATAATGAATCATGAATCATGAATCGAATCATAAATCATGAATTGAATCATGAATCATGAATTGCGTCATGAATCAGGAATCATGAATCGAATCATAAATCATGAATTGAATCATGAATCATGAATTGAGTCATGAATCAGGAATCATGAATCGAATCATGAATCATGAATCATGAATCGAATCATTAATTGAGTCATGAATCATGAATTGAATCATGAATCATGAATCGAATCATGAATCATAAATCATGAATTGAATCATGAATTATGAATTATGAATTAAATCATGAATCATGAATCATGAATCATGAATTGAATCGTGAATCATGAATCATGAATCATGAATCATGAATCATGAAATGAATCATGAATCATGAATCATGAATCATGAACTGAATCATGAATCATAAATTGAATCAGGATTCATGAATCATGAATTGAATCATGAATCATGAATCATGAATTGAATCATGAATCATGAATCATGAATTGAATCATGAATTGAATCATGAATTATGAATCGAATCATGAATTGAATCTTGAATCATGAATCATGAATTGAATCATGAATCATGATTAATGAATTGAATCATGAATCATAAATCATGAATCGAATCATGAATCATGAATTGAATCATGAATCATGAATTGAATCATGAATCATGAATTATGAATCATGAATTGAATCATGAATCATGAATCATGAATCATGAATCATGAATTGAATCATGAATCATGAATTACGAATCATGAATTGAATCATGAATCATGAATTGAATCATGAATCATGAATCATGAATCATGAATTAAATCATGAATCATGAATCGAATCATGAATCATGAATTGAATCATGAATCATAAATCATGAATCAAATCCTAAATCATGAATCATGAATTAAAAAATCATGAATTGAATCATGAATCATGAATTATGAATTGAATCATGAATCATGTATCATAAATTGAATCATGAATCATGATCTGAATCATGAATCGACTCATGAATTGAGTCTTGAATCATGAATTGAATCATGAATCGAATCATGAATCATGAATCATGAATTGAATCATAAATCATGATTCATGTATTGAATCACGAATCATAAATCATGAATCGAATCATAAAACATGAATCAAGAATCATGAATCAAATCATAAATCATGAATTGAATCATGAATCATGAATCATGAATTGGGTAATGAATCAGGAATCATGAATCGAATCATGAATCATGAATTGAATCATGAATCATGAATCGAATCATGAATCATGAATTGAATCATGAATCATGAATCGAATCGTGAATCATGAATTGAATCATGAATTGAATCATGAATTGAATCATGTATCATGTCTCATGAATTGAATCATGAATCATGAATCGAATCAGGAATCAGGAATCATGAATCGAATCATGAATCATGAATCATGAATCGAATCATTAATTGAGTCATGAATCATGAATTGAATCATGAATCATGAATCGAATCATGAATCATAAATCATGAATTGAATCATGAATTATGAATTATGAATTAAATCATGAATCATGAATCATGAATCATGAATTGAATCGTGAATCATGAATCATGAATCATGAATCATGAATCATGAAATGAATCATGAATCATGAATCATGAATCATGAACTGAATCATGAATCATAAATTGAATCAGGATTCATGAATCATGAATTGAATCATGAATCATGAATCATGAATTGAATCATGAATCATGAATCATGAATTGAATCATGAATTGAATCATGAATTATGAATTGAATCATGAATTGAATCTTGAATCATGAATCATGAATTGAATCATGAATCATGATTAATGAATTGAATCATGAATCATAAATCATGAATCGAATCATGAATCATGAATTGAATCATGAATCATGAATTGAATCATGAATCATGAATTATGAATCATGAATTGAATCATGAATCATGAATCATGAATCATGAATCATGAATTGAATCATGAATCATGAATTACGAATCATGAATTGAATCATGAATCATGAATTGAATCATGAATCAGGAATCATGAATCATGAATTGAATCATGAATCATGAATCGAATCATGAATCATGAATTGAATCATGAATCATAAATCATGAATCAAATCCTAAATCATGAATCATGAATTAAAAAATCAGGAATTGAATCATGAATCATGAATTATGAATTGAATCATGAATCATGTATCATAAATTGAATCATGAATCATGATCTGAATCATGAATCGACTCATGAATTGAGTCTTGAATCATGAATTGAATCATGAATCGAATCATGAATCATGAATCATGAATTGAATCAAAAATCATGATTCATGTATTGAATCACGAATCATAAATCATGAATCGAATCATAAAACATGAATCAAGAATCATGAATCAAATCATAAATCATGAATTGAATCATGAATCATGAATCATGAATTGGGTAATGAATCAGGAATCATGAATCGAATCATGAATCATGAATTGAATCATGAATCATGAATCGAATCATGAATCATGAATTGAATCATGAATCATGAATCGAATCGTGAATCATGAATTGAATCATGAATTGAATCATGAATTGAATCATGTATCATGTCTCATGAATTGAATCATGAATCATGAATCGAATCATGAATCATGAATTGAATCATGAATTGAATCATAAATCGAATCATGAATCATGAATTGAATCATGGATCGAATCATTAATTGCGTCATGAATCATGAATTGAATCATGAATTATGAATTATGAATTAAATCATGAATCATGAATCATGAATTGAATCATGAATCATGAATCATGAATTGAATTGAATCATGAATCATGAATTGAATCATGAATCATGAATCATGAATCATAAATTGAATCATGAATCATGAAGCATGAATTGAATCATGAATTGAATCATGAATCATGAATCGAATCATGAATCATGAATTGAATCATGAATCATGAATCATGAATTGAATCATGAATCATGAATTCAATCATGAATCATGAATCATGAATTGAATCATGAATCATGATTAATGAATTGAATCATGAATCATAAATCATGAATCGAATCATGAATCATGAATTGAATCATGAATCATGAATCATGAATTGAATCATGAATCATAAATCGAATCATGAATCATGAATCATTAATTGAATCATGAATCATGAATTATGAATCATGAATTGAATCAGGATTTGAATCATGAATTGAATCATGAATCATGAATTGAATCATGAATCATGAATCTTGATTAATGAATCATGAATTGAATCATGAATCATGAATTATGAATCATGAATTGAATCATGAATCATGAATTAAATAATGAATCATGAATCATGAATTGAATTATAAATCATGAATCATGAATCGAGTCATGAATCATGGATCATAAATTTAATTATGAATCGAATCATGAATCATGAATCATAAATCATGAATTGAATTATGAATCATGAATTGAATCATGAATTATGAATTATGAATTAAATCATGAATCATGAATCATGAATCATGAATTGAATCATGAATCATGAATCATGAATCATGAATCATGAATTGAATCATGAATCATGAATCATGAATTGAATCATGAATCATAAATCATGAATCATAAATTGAATCATGAATCATGAATCATGAATCATGAATCATGAATCAAATCATGAATCATGAATCATGAATTGAATCATGAATCATGATTAATGAATTGAATCATGAACCATAAATCATGAATCGAATCATGAATCATGAATTGAATCATGAATCATGAATCATGAATTGAATCATGAATCATAAATCGAATCATGAATCATGAATCATAAATTGAATCATGAATCATGAATTATGAATCATGAATTGAATCATGAATCATGAATCATGTATAAAGTTTCATGAATTGAATCATGAATCATGAATCATGAATCAAATCATGAATCATGAATTGAATCATGAATTAAATCATAAATCATGAATCATGAATTGAATCCTGAATCATAAATCATGAATTAAATCATAAATCATGATTCAAAAATCATGAAACAAATCATGAATCATGAATTGAATCATGAATCATGAATCATGAATTAAATCATAAATCATGAATCATGAATTGAATCATGAATCATAAATCATGAATTAAATCATAAATCATGATTCAAAAATCATGAAACAAATCATGAATCATGAATTGAATCATGAATCATGAATTGAGTCATGAATCAGGAATCATGAATCGAATCATGAATCATGAATCATGAATTGAATCATGAATCATGAATCATGAATCGAATCATGAATCATGAATTGAGTCAGGAATCATAAATTGAATCATGAATTAAAATCATGAATTGTATCATGAATTGTATCATGAATCATGAATTGAATCATGAATTGAATCATGAATCATGAATCATAAATCGAATCATGAATCATGAATTGAATCATGAATTGAATTATTAATTGAGTCATGAATCATGAATTGAATCATGATTTGAATCATGAATCATGAATCGAATAATGAATCATGAATCATGAATTGAATCATGAATCATGAATAATGAATTGAATCATGAATCATGAATCATGAATCATGAATTAAATCATGAATCAGAAATCATGAATCGAATCATGAATCATGAATTGAATCATGAATCATGAATTATGAATCATGAATCATGAATCATGAATTGAATCATGAATCATGATTTGAATCATGAATCATGAATCATGAATAATGAATCAAGAATCATAAATCGAATCATGAATTATGAATCATGAATCATGAATCAAGAATCATAAATCGAATCATGAATCATGAATTAAATCATGAATCAGGAATCATGAATCTAATCATGAATCATGAATCATGAATTGAATCATGAATCATGAATCGATTCATGAATCATGAATCGATTCATGAATCATGAATCGAATCATGAATCATGAATCATGAATCGAATCATGAATCATGAATCATGAATTGAGTCATGAATCATGAATTGAGTCATGAATCATGAATTGAATCATGAATTGATTCATGAATCATGAATCGAATCATGAATCATGAATTGAATCATGAATTGAATCATGAATCATGAATTGAATCATGAATTGAATCATGAATCATGAATCATAAATAGAATCATGAATCATGAATTGAATCATGAATCAAATCATGAATTGGGTCTTGAATCATGAATTGAATCATGAATATATGAATCATGAATTGAATCATGAATTATGAATCATGAATTAAATAATGAATCATGAATCATGAATTGAATCATGAATCATGAATCATGAATCATGAATCATGAATCATGAATTGAATCATGAATCATGAATCATGAATTGAATCATGAATTGAATCATGAATCATGAATCATGAATCATGAATTGAATCATGAATCATGAATCATAATTCATAAATTGAATCATGAATCATGAATCATGAATTGAATCAGGAATCATTAATCGAATCATGAATCATGAATTGAATCATAAATTGAGAATCATGAATCGAATCACGAATCATGAATCAAATCATGAATAATGAATTGAATCATGAATCATGAATCATGAATCTTGAATTGAATCATGAATCATAAATTGAATCATGAATCATGAATCATGAATTGAATCATGAATCATCAATCATAATTCATAAATTGAATCATGAATCATGAATCATGAATTGAATCATGAATCATGAATTGAATCATGAATCATGAATTGAATCATAAATCATGAATCATGAATTGAATCATGAATTGAATAATGAATCAAATCATGAATCATGAAATATTAATTTAATCATAAATCATGAATCGAATCATGAATCATGAATCATGATTAATGAATTGAATCATGAATCATACATCATGAATCGAATCGTGAATCATGAATCATGAATTATGAATTGAATCATGAATCATGAATCATGAACTGAATCATAAATCATGAATCATGAATTGAATCATGAATCATGAATCATAAATCGAATCATGAATCATAAATTGAATCAGGATTCGAATCATAAATTAAATCATGAGTCATGAATTGAATGATGAATCATGAATCTTGAATCATGAATCATGAATTGAATCATTAATCATGAATTATGAATCATGAATTGAATCATGAATCATGAATCGAGTCATGAATCATGAATCATGAATTTAATCATGAATCATGAATCGAATCATGAATCATGAATTGAATTATGAATTGAATCATGAATCATGAATTATGAATCATGAATTGATTTATGAATCATTAATCATGAATCATGAATCATGAATTGAATTATGAATCATGAATCATAAATTGAATCATGAATCATGATCTGAATCATGAATCGACTCATGAATTTGGTCTTGAATCATGAATTGAATCATGAATCGAATAATGAATCATGAATCACGAACTGAATCATAAATCATGAATCATGTATTGAATCACGAATCATAAATCATGAATCGAATCATAAAACATGAATCAAGAATCATGAATCGAATCATAAATGATGAATTGAATCATGAATCATGAATTGAGTCATGAATCAGGAATCATGAATCGAATCATGAATCGAATCATAAATCATGAATTGAATCATGAATCATGAATCGAATCATGAATCATGAATTGAATCATGAATCATGAATCGAATCGTGAATCATGAATTGAATCATGAATTGAATCATGAATTGAATCATGAATCATGAAATGAATCATGGATCGAATCATTAATTGCGTCATGAATCATGAATTGAATCATGAATCATGAATCATGAATTGAATCATGAATTGAATCATGAATCGAATCATGAATCATGAATCATGATTAATGAATTGAATCATGAATCATACATCATGAATCGAATCGTGAATCATGAATCATGAATTATGAATTGAATCATGAATCATGAATCATGAACTGAATCAAAAATCATGAATCATGAATTGAATCATGAATCATGAATCATAAATCGAATCATGAATCATAAATTGAATCAGGATTCGAATCATAAATTAAATCATGAATCATGAATTGAATGATGAATCATGAATCTTGAATCATGAATCATGAATTGAATCATGAATCATGAATTATGAATCATGAATTGAATCATGAATCATGAATTGAATCATGAATCATGAATCATGAATTGAATTATAAATCATGAATCATGAATCGAGTCATGAATCATGGATCATGAATTTAATCATGAATCATGAATCGAATCATGAATCATGAATTGAATTATGAATTGAATCATGAATCATGAATTATGAATCATGAATTGATTTATGAATCATTAATCATGAATCATGAATCATGAATTGAATTATGAATCATGAATCATAAATTGAATCATGAATCATGATCGGAATCATGAATCGACTCATGAATTTGGTCTTGAATCATGAATTGAATCATGAATCGAATAATGAATCATGAATCACGAACTGAATCATAAATCATGAATCATGTATTGAATCACGAATCATAAATCATGAATCGAATCATAAAACATGAATCAAGAATCATGAATCGAATCATAAATGATGAATTGAATCATGAATCATGAATTGAGTCATGAATCAGGAATCATGAATCGAATCATGAATCGAATCATAAATCATGAATTGAATCATGAATCATGAATCGAATCATGAATCATGAATTGAATCATGAATCATGAATCGAATCGTGAATCATGAATTAAATCATGAATTGAATCATGAATTGAATCATGAATCATGAAATGAATCATGGATCGAATCATTAATTGCGTCATGAATCATGAATTGAATCATGAATCATGAATTGAATCATGAATTGAATCATGAATCGAATCATGAATCATGAATCATGATTAATGAATTGAATCATGAATCATACATCATGAATCGAATCGTGAATCATGAATCATGAATTATGAATTGAATCATGAATCATGAATCATGAACTAAATCATAAATCATGAATCATGAATTGAATCATGAATCATGAATCATAAATCGAATCATGAATCATAAATTGAATCAGGATTCGAATCATAAATTAAATCATGAATCATGAATTGAATGATGAATCATGAATCTTGAATCATGAATCATGAATTGAATCATGAATCATGAATTATGAATCATGAATTGAATCATGAATCACGAATTGAATCATGAATCATGAATCATGAATCATGAATTGAATTATAAATCATGAATCATGAATCGAGTCATGAATCATGGATCATGAATTTAATCATGAATCATGAATCGAATCATGAATCATGAATTGAATTATGAATTGAATCATGAATCATGAATTATGAATCATGAATTGATTTATGAATCATTAATCATGAATCATGAATCATGAATTGAATTATGAATCATGAATCATAAATTGAATCATGAATCATGATCTGAATCATGAATCGACTCATGAATTTGGTCTTGAATCATGAATTGAATCATGAATCGAATAATGAATCAAGAATCACGAACTGAATCATAAATCATGAATCATGTATTGAATCACGAATCATAAATCATGAATCGAATCATAAAACATGAATCAAGAATCATGAATCGAATCATAAATGATGAATTGAATCATGAATCATGAATTGAGTCATGAATCAGGAATCATGAATCGAATCATGAATCGAATCATAAATCATGAATTGAATCATGAATCATGAATCGAATCATGAATCATGAATTGAATCATGAATCATGAATCGAATCGTGAATCATGAATTGAATCATGAATTGAATCATGAATTGAATCATGAATCATGAAATGAATCATGGATCGAATCATTAATTGCGTCATGAATCATGAATTGAATCATGAATCATGAATCATGAATTGAATCATGAATTGAATCATGAATCGAATCATGAATCATGAATCATGATTAATGAATTGAATCATGAATCATACATCATGAATCGAATCGTGAATCATGAATCATGAATTATGAATTGAATCATGAATCATGAATCATGAACTGAATCATAAATCATGAATCATGAATTGAATCATGAATCATGAATCATAAATCGAATCATGAATCATAAATTGAATCAGGATTCGAATCATAAATTAAATCACGAATCATGAATTGAATGATGAATCATGAATCTTGAATCATGAATCATGAATTGAATCATGAATCATGAATTATGAATCATGAATTGAATCATGAATCATGAATTGAATCATGAATCATGAATCATGAATCATGAATTGAATTATAAATCATGAATCATGAATCGAGTCATGAATCATGGATCATGAATTTAATCATGAATCATGAATCGAATCATGAATCATGAATTGAATTATGAATCATTAATCATGAATCATGAATCATAAATTGAATCATGAATCATAAATTGAATCATGAATCATGATCTGAATCATGAATCGACTCATGAATTTGGTCTTGAATCATGAATTGAATCATGAATCGAATAATGAATCATAAATCACGAACTGAATTATAAATCATGAATCATGTATTGAATCACGAATCATAAATCATGAATCGAATCATAAAACATGAATCAAGAATCATGAATCGAATCATAAATGATGAATTGAATCATGAATCATGAATTGAGTCATGAATCAGGAATCATGAATCGAATCATAAATCATGAATTGAATCATGAATCATGAATCGAATCATGCATCATGAATTGAATCATGAATCATGAATCGAATCGTGAATCATGAATTGAATCATGAATTGAATCATGAATTGAATCATGAATCATGAAATGAATCATGGATTGAATCATTAATTGCGTCATGAATCATGAATTGAATCATGTATCATGAATCATGAATTGAATCATGAATCATGAATCGAATCATGAATCATGAATTGAATCATGAATTGAATCATAAATCGAATCATGAATCATGAATTGAATCATGGATCGAATCATTAATTGCGTCATGAATCATGAATTGAATCATGAATCATGAACCATGAATTGAATCATGAATTATGAATTAAATCATGAATCATGAATCATGAATTGAATCATGAATCATGAATCATGAATCATGAATCGAATCATGAATCATGAATTGAATCATGAATCATGAATCATGAATCATAAATTGAATCATGAATCATGAATCATGAATTGAATCATGAATTGAATCATGAATCATGAATCAAATCATGAATCATGAATCATGAATTGAATCATGAATCATGAATTGAATCATGAATCATAAATCGAATCATGAATCATGAATCATGAATTGAATCATGAATCATGAATTATGAATCATGAATTGAATCATGAATCATGAATCATGAATAAAGTATCATGAATTGAATCATGAATCATGAATCATGAATCAAATCATGAATCATGAATTGAATCATGAATCATGATTCATGAATTGAATGATGAATCATGAATTGAATCATGAATCATGAATCATGAATTAAATCATAAATCATGAATCATGAATTGAATCATGAATCATAAATCATGAATTAAATCATAAATCATGATTCAAGAATCATGAAACAAATCATGAATCATGAATTGAATCATGAATCATGAATCATGAATTGAGTCATGAATCAGGAATCATGAATCAAATCATGAATCATGAATCATGAATTGAATCATGAATCATGAATCATGAATCGAATCATGAATCATGAATTGAATCAGGAATCATAAATTGAATCATGAATTGAATCATGAATTAAAATCATGAATTGTATCATGAATCATGAATTGAATCATGAATTGAATCATGAAACATGAATCATAAATCGAATCATGAATCATGAATTGAATCATGAATCGAATCATGAATCATGAATCGAATAATGAATCATGAATCATGAATTGAATCATGAATCATGAATAATGAATTGAATCATGAATCATGAATCATGAATCATGAATAAATCATGAATCAGAAATCATGAATCGAATCATGAATCATGAATTGAATCATGAATCATGAATTATGAATCATGAATCATGAATTGAATCATGAATCATGATTTGAATCATGAATCATGAATCATGAATCATGAATCATGATTCAAGAATCATAAATCGAATCATGAATTATGAATCATGAATCATGAATCAAGAATCATAAATCGAATCATGAATCATGAATTGAATCATGAATCAGGAATCATGAATCGAATCATGAATCATGAATCATGAATTGAATCATGAATCATGATTCGATTCATGAATCATGAATCGAATCATGAATCATGAATCATGAATCGAATCATGAATCATGAATCATGAATTGAGTCATGAATCATGAATTGAATCATGAATTGATTCATGAATCATGAATCTAATCATGAATCATGAATTGAATCATGAATTGAATCATGAATCATAAATTGAATCATGAATTGAATCATGAATTGAATCATGAATCATGAATCATAAATAGAATCATGAATCATGAATTGAATCATGAATCAAACATGAATTGGGTCTTGAATCATGAATTGAATCATGAATATATGAATCATGAATTGAATCATGAATCATGAATCATGAATCATGAATCATGAATTGAATCATGAATCATGAATTATGAATCATGAATTGAATCATGAATTGAATCATGAATCATGAATCATGAATCATGAATCATGAATCATGAATTGAATCATGAATCATGAATCATAATTCATAAATTGAATCATGAATCATGAATTGAATCAGGAATCATTAATCGAATCATGAATCATGAATTGAATCATGAATTGAGAATCATGAATCGAATCACGAATCATGAATCAAATCATGAATCATGAATTGAATCATGAATCATTAATCATGAATCATGAATCTTGAATTGAATCATGAATCATAAATTGAATCATGAATCATGAATCATGAATTGAATCATGAATCATCAATCATAATTCATAAATTGAATCATGAATCATGAATCATGAATCATGAATTGAGTCATGAATCATGAATTGAATCATGAATCATGAATCATGAATTGAATCATGAATTGAATCATGAATCGAATCATGAATCATGAATCATGAATTTAATCATGAATCATGAATCGAATCATGTATCATGAATCATGATTAATGAATTGAATCATGAATCATACATCATGAATCGAATCATGAATCATGAATTGAATCATGAATCATAAATCGAATCATGAATCATGAATCATGAATCGAATCATGAATCATGAATTGAATCATGAATCATGAATCATGAATTGAATTATAAATCATGAATCATGAATCGAGTCATGAATCATGGATCATAAATTTAATCATGAATCATGAATCGAATCATGAATCATGAATTGAATCATGAATCATAAATCAAGAATCAAATCCTAAATCATGAATCATGAATCATGAATCATGAATCGAATCATGAATCATGAATCATGAATTGAATCATGAATCATGAATTGAATCATGAATTATGAATCATGAATCATGAATCAAGAATCATAAATCGAATCATGAATCATGAATTGAATCATGAATCAGGAATCATGAATCGAATCATGAATCATGAATCATGAATTGAATCATGAATCATGATTCGATTCATGAATCATGAATCGAATCATGAATCATGAATCATGAATCGAATCATGAATCATGAATCATGAATTGAGTCATGAATCATGAATTGAATCATGAATTGATTCATGAATCATGAATCGAATCATGAATCATGAATTGAATCATGAATTGAATCATGAATCATAAATTGAATCATGAATTGAATCATGAATTGAATCATGAATCATGAATCATAAATAGAATCATGAATCATGAATTGAATCATGAATCAAACATGAATTGGGTCTTGAATCATGAATTGAATCATGAATATATGAATCATGAATTGAATCATGAATCATGAATCATGAATCATGAATCATGAATTGAATCATGAATCATGAATTATGAATCATGAATTGAATCATGAATTGAATCATGAATCATGAATCATGAATCATGAATCATGAATTGAATCATGAATCATGAATCATAATTCATAAATTGAATCATGAATCATGAATCATGAATTGAATCAGGAATCATTAATCGAATCATGAATCATGAATTGAATCATGAATTGAGAATCATGAATCGAATCACGAATCATGAATCAAATCATGAATCATGAATTGAATCATGAATCATGAATCATGAATCATGAATCTTGAATTGAATCATGAATCATAAATTGAATCATGAATCATGAATCATGAATTGAATCATGAATCATCAATCATAATTCATAAATTGAATCATGAATCATGAATCATGAATCATGAATTGAGTCATGAATCATGAATTGAATCATGAATCATGAATCATGAATTGAATCATGAATTGAATCATGAATCGAATCATGAATCATGAATTTAATCATGAATCATGAATCGAATCATGTATCATGAATCATGATTAATGAATTGAATCATGAATCATACATCATGAATCGAATCATGAATCATGAATTGAATCATGAATCATAAATCGAATCATGAATCATGAATCGAATCATGAATCATGAATTGAATAATGAATCATGAATCATGAATTGAATTATAAATCATGAATCATGAATCGAGTCATGAATCATGGATCATAAATTTAATCATGAATCATGAATCGAATCATGAATCATGAATTGAATCATGAATCATAAATCAAGAATCAAATCCTAAATCATGAATCATGAATCATGAATCATGAATCGAATCATGAATCATGAATCATGAATTGAATCATGAATCATGAATTGATGCATGAATCATGAATCGAATCATGAATCATGAATTGAATCATGAATTGAATCATGAATCATGAGTTGAATCATGAATTGAATCATGAATTGAATCATGAATCATGAATCATAAATCGAATCATGAATCATGAATTGAATCATGAATCGAATCATGAATTGGGTCTTGAATAATGAATTGAATCATGAATATATGAATCATGAATTGAATCATGAATCATGAATTATGAATCATGAATTAAATAATGAATCATGAATCATGAATTGAATCATGAATCATGAATCATGAATCATGAATCATGAATTGAATCATGAATCATGAATTATGAATCATGAATTGAATCATGAATTGAATCATGAATCATGAATCATGAATCATGAATCATGAATCATGAATTGAATCATGAATCATGAATCATAATTCATAAATTAAATCATGAATCATGAATTGAGTAATGAATCAGGAATCATTAATCGAATCATGAATCATGAATTGAATCATGAATTGAGAATCATGAATCGAATCACGAATCATGAATCAAATCATGAATCATGAATTGAATCATGAATCATGAATCATGAATCATGAATCTTGAATTGAATCATGAATCATAAATTGAATCATGAATCATGAATCATGAATTGAATATTGAATCATCAATCATGAATCATAAATTGAATCATGAATCATGAATCATGAATCATGAATTGAATCATGAATCATGAATTGAATCATGAATCATGAATCATGAATTGAATCATGAATTGAATCATGAATCGAATCATGAATCATGAATCATGAATTTAATCATGAATCATGAATTTAATCATGAATCATGAATCGAATCATGAATCATGAATCATGATTAATGAATTGAATCATGAATCATACATCATGAATCGATTCATGAATCATGAATTGAATCATGAATCATGAATTATGAATCATGAATTGAATCATGAATCATGAATCGTGAATCATGAATCATGAATTGAATCATGAATTACGAATCATGAATTGAATAATGAATCATGAATTGAATCATGAATCATAAATCATGAATCATGAATTGAATCATGAATCATGAATTGAATCATGAATTATGAATCATGAATTGAATCTTGAATCATGAATTGAATCATGAATCATGAATCATGAATTTAATCATAAATCATGAATCATGAATTGAACCATGAATCATAAATCATGAATCGAATCATAAATCATGAATCAAGAATCATGAATCGAATCATGAATCATGAATTGAATCATGAATCATGAATTGAGTCATGAATCAGGAATCATGAATGGAATCATGAATCATGAATCATGAATTGAATCATGAATCATGAATCATGAATCATGAATCATGAATCGAATCATGAATCATGAATTGAATCATGAATCATGAATCAAATCATGAATCATGAATTGAATCATGAATTAAAATCATGAATCATGAATTGAATCATGAATCATGAATTATAAATCGCATCATGAATCATGAATTGAATCATGAATCATGAATTGAATCATGAATCATGAATTATAAATCGAATCATGAATCATGAATCATGAATCATGAATTAAATCATAAATCATGAATCATGAATTGAATCATGAATCATAAATCATGAATCGAATCATAAATCATGAATCAAGAATCATGAATTGAATCATGAATAATGAATTGAATCATGAATCATGAATTGAGTCATGAATCATGAATCATGAATCGAATCATGAATCATGAATTGAATCATGAATCATGAATCAAATCATGTATCATGAATTGAATCATGAATTAAAATCATGAATTGTATAATGAATCATGAATTGAATCATGAATCAAATCATTAATTGAGTCATGAATCATGAATTGAATTATGAATCATGAATCATGAATCATGAATTGAATCATGAATTATAAATTGAATCATAAATCATGAATCATGAATCATGAATTGAATCATGAATCATGAATCATGAATCAAATCATGAATCATGAATTGAATCATGAATTGAATCATGAATCATGAATCGAATCATGAATCATGAATCATGAATTGAATCATGAATCATGAATCATGAATTGAATCATGAATCATGAATTTAATCATGAATCATAAATCATGTATCGAATCATGAATCATGAATTGAATCATGAATCATGAATCATGAATTGAATCATGATTTGAATCATGAATCATGAATCATGAATAATGAATCAAGAATCATAAATCGAATCATGAATCATGAATTGAATCATGAATCAGGAATCATAAATCGAATCATGAATCATGAATCATGAATTGAATCATGAATCATGAATCGAATCATGAATCATGAATCGAATCATGAATCATGAATCATGAATTGAAACATGAATTGATTCATAAATCATGAATTGAATCATGAATCATGAATTGAATCATGAATCATGAATTGAATCATGAATTGAATCATGAATCATGAATCATAAATCGAATCATGAATCACGAATTGAATCATGAATAGAATCATGAATTGGGTCTTGAATCATGAATTGAATCATGAATCATGAATTATGAATCATAAATTAAATCATGAATCATGAATCATGAATTGAATCATGAATCATGAATTATGAATCATGAATTGAATCATGAATTGAATCATGAATTGAATCATGATTCATGAATCATGAATCATGAATTATGAATCATGAATTGAATCATGAATCATGAATTGAATCATGAATCATGATTTGAATCATGAATTGAATCATGAATCATGAATTGAATCATGAATCATGAATCATGAATCATAATTCATAAATTGAATCATGAATCATGAATTGAGTAATGAAACAGGAATTATTAATCGAATCATGAATCATGAATCATGAATTTAATCATGGATCAGAAATCATGAATCATGAATCATGAATCATAAATTGAATCATGAATCATGAATCATGAATTGAATCATGAATCATGAATCATGAATCGAATCATGAATCATGAATTGAATCATGAATTATGAATCGAATCATGAATCATGAATTGAATAATGAATCATGAATCATGAATTGAATTATAAATCATGAATCATGAATCGAGTCATGAATCATGGATCATAAATTTAATCATGAATCATGAATCAAATCCTAAATCATGAATCATGAATCATGAATCATAAATTGAATCATGAATCATGAATTATGAATCATGAATTGAATAATGAATTGAATCATGAATTGAATCATGAATCAGGAATCATGAATGGAATCATGAATCATGAATCATGAATTGAATCATGAATCATGAATCATGAATCGAATCATGAATCATGAATTGAATCATGAATCATGAATCAAATCATGAATCATGAATTGAATCATGAATTAAAATCATGAATCATGAATTGAATAATGAATCATGAATTATAAATCGAATCATGAATCATGAATTGTATCATGAATCATGAATTGAATCATGAATTGAATCATGAATTGAATCATGAATTGAATCATGAATCATGAATTGAATCATGAATCATGAATTATAAATCGAATCATGAATCATGAATTGAATCATGAATCATGAATTAAATCATAAATCATGAATCATGAATTGAATCATGAATCATAAATAATGAATCGAATCATAAATCATGAATCAAGAATCATGAATTCAATCATGAATCATGATTTGAATCATGAATCATGAATCATGAATTGAGTCATGAATCATGAATCAAATCATGTATCATTAATTGAATCATGAATTAAAATCATGAATTGTAATATGAATCATGAATTGAATCATGAATCAAATCATTAATTGAGTCATGAATCATGAATTGAATTATGAATCATGAATCATGAATTGAATCATGAATTATAAATTGAATCATAAATCATGAATCATGAATCATGAATTGAATCATGAATCATGAATCATGAATCAAATCATGAATCATGAATTGAATTCTGACTTGAATCATGAATCATGAATCGAATCATGAATCATGAATCATGAATTGAATCATGAATCATGAATCATGAATTGAATCATGAATCATGAATCATGAATCATGAATTAAATCATGAATCATAAATCATGAATCGAATCATGAATCATGAATTGAATCATGAATCATGAATCATGAATTGAATCATAAATCATGAATCAAGAATCATAAATCGAATCATGCATCATGAATTGAATCATGAATCATGAATCATGAATCGAATCACGAATAATGAATCGAATCATGAATCATGAATCATGAATTGAATCATGAATTGATTCATAAATCATGAATTGAATCATGAATCCTGAATCATGAATTATGAATCATGAGTTAAATCATGAATCATAAAGCATGAATTGAATCATGAATCATGAATCATGAATCATGAATTGAATCATGAATCATGAATTATGAATCATGAATTGAATCATGAATTGAATCATGAATTATAAATTGAATCATAAATCATGAATCATGAATCATGAATCATGAATCATGAATCATGAATCAAATCATGAATCATGAATTGAATCATGAATCATGAATCATGAATCATGAATTATGAATCATGAATTGAATCATGAATCATGAATTGAATCATGAATCATGAATCATGAATCATAATTCATAAATTGAATCATGAATCATGAATTGAGTAATGAATCAGGAATCATGAATCATGAATCGAATCATGAATCATGAATTGAATCATGAATCATGAATCATGAATCATGAATCATGAATCAAATCATGAATCATGAATTGAATCATGAATCATGAATCATGAATCATGAATTATGAATCATGAATTGAATCATGAATCATGAATTTAATCATGTATCACGAATCATGAATCATGAATCATAAATTGAATCATGAATCATGAATCATGAATTGAATCATGAATCATGAATCATGAATCGAATCATGAATCATGAATTGAATCATGAATTATGAATCGAATCATGAATCATGAATCATGAATTGAATAATGAATCATGAATCATGAATTGAATTATAAATCATGAATCATGAATTGAATCATGAATCATGGATCATAAATTTAATCATGAATCATGAATCGAATCATGAATCATGAATTGAATCATGAATCATAAATCATGAATCAAATCCTAAATCATGAATCATGAATCATGAATCGAATCATGAATCATGAATCATGAATTGAATCATGAATCATGAATTGAATCATGAATCGAATCATGAATCATGAATCGAATCATGAATCATGAATTGAATCATGAATTGAATCATGAATCATGAATTGAATCATGAATTGAATCATGAATTGAATCATGAATCATGAATCATAAATCGAATCATGAATCATGAATTGAATCATGAATCGAATCATGAATTGGGTCTTGAATCATGAATTGAATCATGAATATATGAATCATGAATTGAATCATGAATCATGAATTATGAATCATGAATTGAATCATGAATCATGAATTATGAATCATGAATTGAATCATGAATTGAATCATGAATCATGAATCATGAATCATGAATCATGAATCATGAATTGAATCATGAATCATGAATCATAATTCATAAATTGAATTATGAATCATGAATTGAGTAATGAATCAGGAATCATTAATCGAATCATGAATCATGAATTGAATCATGAATTGAGAATCATGAATCGAATCACGAATCATGAATCAAATCATGAATCATGAATTGAATCATGAATCATGAATCATGAATCATGAATCTTGAATTGAATCATGAATCATAAATTGAATCATGAATCATGAATCATGAATTGAATCATGAATCATCAATCATGAATCATAAATTGAATCATGAATCATGAATCATGAATTGAATCATGAATCATGAATTGAATCATGAATCATGAATCATGAATTGAATCATGAATTGAATCATGAATCGAATCATGAATCATGAATCATGAATTGAATCATGAATCATGAATCGAATCATGAATCATGAATCATGATAAATGAATTGAATCATCAATCATACATCATGAATCGAATCATGAATCTTGAATTGAATCATGAATCAAAAAATTGAATCATGAATCATGAATTGAATCATAAATCATGAATTATGAATCATAAATTGAATCATAAATCATGAATAATGAATCATGAATTGAATCATTAATCATGAATTACGAATCGTGAATTGAATAATGAATCATGAATTGAATCATGAATCATAAATCATGAATCATGAATTGAATCATGAATCATGAATCAAATCATGAATCATGAATTGAATCATAATTCATGAATTGAATCATGAATCATGAATTGAATCATGAATTATGAATCATGAATTGAATCTTGAATCATGAATTGAATCATGAATTATGAATCATGAATTAAATCATAAATCATGAATCATGAATTGAACCATCAATCATAAATCATGAATCGAATCATAAATCATGAATCAAGAATCATGAATCGAATCATGAATCATGAATTGAATCATGAATCATAAATCATGAATTGAGTCATGAATCAGGAATCATGAATGGAATCATGAATCATGAATCATGAATTGAATCATGAATCATGAATCATGAATCGAATCATGAATCATGAATTGAATCATAAATCATGAATCAAATCATGAATCATGAATTGAATCATGAATTAAAATCATGAATCATGAATTGAATCATGAATCATGAATTATAAATCGAATCATGAATCATGAATTGTATCATGAATCATGAATTGAATCATGAATTGAATCATGAATTGAATCATGAATCATGAATTGAATCATGAATCATGAATTATAAATCGAATCATGAATCATGAATTGAATCATGAATCATGAATCATGAATTAAATCATAAATCATCAATCAAGAATCATGAATCGAATAATGAATCATGAATTGAATCATGAATCATGAATCATGAATTGAGTCATGAATCATGAATCATGAATCGAATCATGAATCATGAATTGAATTATGAATCATGAATCAAATCATGTATCATGAATTGAATCATGAATTCAAATCATGAATTGTATCATGAATCATGAATTGAATCATGAATCAAATCATTAATTGAGTCATGAATCATGAATCATGAATTGAATTATGAATCATGAATCATGAATTGAATCATGAATTATAAATTGAATCATAAATCATGAATCATGAATCATGAATTGAATCATGAATCATGAATCATGAACCATGAATTAAATCATGAATCATAAATCATGTATCGAATCATGAATCATGAATTGAATCATGAATTGAATCATGAATTGATTCATAAATCATGAATTGAATCATGAATCATGAATTGAATCATGAATCATGAATTGAATCATGAATTGAATCATGAATCATGAATCATAAATCGAATCATGAATCATGAATTGAATCATGAATCGAATCATGAATTGGGTCTTGAATCATGAATTGAATCATGAATCATGAATCATGAATTGAATCATGAATCAAATCATAAATCATGAATCATGAATTGAATCATGAATCATGAATTATGAATCATGAATTGAATCATGAATTGAATCATGAATTGAATCATGAATCATGAATCATGAATCATGAATTATGAATCATGAATTGAATCATGAATCATGAATTGAATCATGAATCATGATTTGAATCATGAATTGAATCATGAATCATGAATTGAATCATGAATCATGAATTATAAATCATAATTCATAAATTGAATCATGAATCATGAATTGAGTAATGAATCAGGAATTATTAATCGAATCATGAATAATGAATCATGAATTTAATCATGAATCACGAATCATGAATCATGAATCATGAATCATAAATTGAATCATGAATCATAAATCATGAATTGAATCATGAATCATGAATCATGAATCGAATCATGAATCATGAATTGAATCATGAATTATGAATCGAATCATGAATCATGATTCATGAATTGAATAATGAATCATGAATCATGAATTGAATTCTAAATCATGAATCATGAATCGAGTCATGAATCATGGATCATAAATTTAATCATGAATCATGAATCAAATCATGAATCATTAATTGAATCATGAATCATAAATCATGAATCAAATCCTAAATCATGAATCATGAATCATGAATCATAAATTGAATCATGAATCATGAATTATGAATCAGTAATTGAATCATGAATTGAATCATGAATTGAATCATGAATCATGAATTATGAATCATGAATTGAATCATGAATCATGAATTATGAATCATGAATTGAATCATGAATCATGAATTGAATCATGAATCATGAATTGAATCATGAATCATGATTTGAATCATGAATTGAACCATGAATCATGAATCGAATCATGAATCATGAATCATGAATTGAATCATGAATCGAATCATGAATCATGAATTGAATCATGAATCATAAATTGAATCATGAATCATGAATTGAATCATGAATCATGAATTATGAATCATGAATTGAATCATGAATCATGAATCATGAATCATGAATTGAATCATTAATCATGAATTACAAATCATGAATTGAATAATGAATCATGAAATGAATCATGAATCATAAATCATGAATCATGAATTGAATCATGAATCATGAATCAAATCATGAATCATGAATTGAATCATGAATCATGAATTGAATCATGAATCATGAATTGAATCATGAATTATGAATCATGAATTGAATCTTGAATCATGAATTGAATCATGAATCATGAATCAAATCATGAATCATGAATTGAATCATGAATTAAAATCATGAATCATGAATTGAATAATGAATCATGAATTATAAATCGAATCATGAATCATGAATTGTATCATGAATCATGAATTGAATCATGAATTGAATCATGAATTGAATCATGAATCATGAATTGAATCATGAATCATGAATTGAATCATGAATTGAATCATGAATCATGAATTGAATCATGAATCATGAATTATAAATCGAATCATGAATCATGAATTGAATCATGAATCATGAATCATGAATTAAATCATAAATCATGAATCATGAATTGAATCATGAATCATAAATCATGAATCGAATCATAAATCATGAATCAAGAATCATGAATTGAGTCATGAATCATGAATTGAATCATGAATCATGAATTGAGTCATGAATCATGAATCATGAATCGAATCATGAATCATGAATTGAATCATGAATCATGAATCAAATCATGTATCATGAATTGAATCATGAATTAAAATCATGAATTGTAATATGAATCATGAATTGAATCATGAATCAAATCATTAATTGAGTCATAAATCATGAATTGAATTATGAATCATGAATCATGAATTGAATCATGAATTATAAATTGAATCATAAATCATGAATCATGAATCATGAATTGAATCATGAATCATGAATCATGAATCAAATCATGAATCATGAATTGAATTCTGACTTGAATCATGAATCATGAATCGAATCATGAATCTTGAATCATGAATTGAATCATGAATCATGAATCATGAATTGAATCATGAATCATGAATCATGAATCATGAATTAAATCATGAATCACGAATAATGAATCGAATCATGAATCATGAATTGAATCATGAATTGATTCATAAATCATGAATTGAATCATGAATCATGAATTGAATCATGAATTGAATCATGAATTGAATCATGAATCATGAATCATAAATCAAATCATGAATCATGAATTGAATCATGAATCGAATCATGAATTGGGTCTTGAATCATGAATTAAATCATGAATCCTGAATCATGAATTATGAATCATGAATTAAATCATGAATCATAAAGCATGAATTGAATCATGAATCATGAATCATGAATCATGAATTGAATCATGAATCATGAATTATGAATCATGAATTGAATCATGAATTGAATCATGAATTATAAATTGAATCATAAATCATGAATCATGAATCATGAATCATGAATCATGAATCAAATCATGAATCATGAATTGAATCATGAATCATGAATCATGAATCATGAATTATGAATCATGAATTGAATCATGAATCATGAATTGAATCATGAATCATGAATTATGAATCATAATTCATAAATTGAATCATGAATCATGAATTGAGTAATGAATCAGGAATCATTAATCGAATCATGAATCATGAATCAAGAATTTAATCATGAATCACGAATCATGAATCATGAATCATAAATTGAATCATGAATCATGAATCATGAATTGAATCATGAATCATGAATCATGAATCATGAATCGAATCATGAATCATGAATTGAATCATGAATTATGAATCGAATCATGAATCATGAATCATGAATTGAATAATGAATCATGAATCATGAATTGAATTATAAATCATGAATCATGAATCGAGTCATGAATCATGGATCATAAATTTAATCATGAATCATGAATCGAATCATGAATCATGAATTGAATCATGAATCATAAATCATGAATCAAATCCTAAATCATGAATCATGAATCATGAATCATGAATCGAATCATGAATCATGAATCATGAATTGAATCATGAATCATGAATTGAATCATGAATCGAATCATGAATCATGAATCGAATCATGAATCATGAATTGAATCATGAATTGAATCATGAATCATGAATTGAATCATGAATTGAATCATGAATTGAATCATGAATCATGAATCATAAATCGAATCATGAATCATGAATTGAATCATGAATCGAATCATGAATTGGGTCTTGAATCATGAATTGAATCATGAATATATGAATCATGAATTGAATCATGAATCATGAATCATGAATCATGAATTATGAATTGAATCATGAATCATGAATTGAATCATGAATCATGAATCATGAATCATGAATCATGAATTGAATCATGAATCATGAATTATGAATCATGAATTATGAATCATGAATTGAATCATGAATTGAATCATGAATCATGAATCATGAATCATGAATCATGAATTGAATCATGAATCATGAATCATAATTCATAAATTGAATCATGAATCATGAATTGAGTAATGAATCAGGAATCATTAATCGAATCATGAATCATGAATTGAATCATGAATTGAGAATCATGAATCGAATCACGAATCATGAATCAAATCATGAATCATGAATTGAATCATGAATCATGAATCATGAATCATGAATCTTGAATTGAATCATGAATCATAAATTGAATCATGAATCATGAATCATGAATTGAATCATGAATCATCAATCATGAATCATAAATTGAATCATGAATCATGAATCATGAATTGAATCATGAATCATGAATTGAATCATGAATCATGAATCATGAATTGAATCATGAATTGAATCATGAATCGAATCATGAATCATGAATCATGAATTGAATCATGAATCATGAATCGAATCATGAATCATGAATCATGATTAATGAATTGAATCATCAATCATACATCATGAATCGAATCATGAATCTTGAATTGAATCATGAATCAAAAAATTGAATCATGAATCATGAATCATGAATTGAATCATAAATCATGAATTATGAATCATGAATTGAATCATAAATCATGAATAATGAATCATGAATTGAATCATTAATCATGAATTACGAATCGTGAATTGAATAATGAATCATGAATTGAATCATGAATCATAAATCATGAATCATGAATTGAATCATGAATCATGAATCAAATCATGAATCATGAATTGAATCATAATTCATGAATTGAATCATGAATCATGAATTGAATCATGAATTATGAATCATGAATTGAATCTTGAATCATGAATTGAATCATGAATTATGAATCATGAATTAAATCATAAATCATGAATCATGAATTGAACCATCAATCATAAATCATGAATCGAATCATAAATCATGAATCAAGAATCATGAATCGAATCATGAATCATAAATCATGAATTGAGTCATGAATCAGGAATCATGAATGGAATCATGAATCATGAATCATGAATTGAATCATGAATCATGAATCATGAATCGAATCATGAATCATGAATTGAATCATAAATCATGAATCAAATCATGAATCATGAATTGAATCATGAATTAAAATCATGAATCATGAATTGAATCATGAATCATGAATTATAAATCGAATCATGAATCATGAATTGTATCATGAATCATGAATTGAATCATGAATTGAATCATGAATCATGAATTGAATCATGAATCATGAATTATAAATCGAATCATGAATCATGAATTGAATCATGAATCATGAATCATGAATTAAATCATAAATCATGAATCAAGAATCATGAATCGAATAATGAATCATGAATTGAATCATGAATCATGAATCATGAATTGAGTCATGAATCATGAATCATGAATCGAATCATGAATCATGAATTGAATCATGAATCATGAATCAAATCATGTATCATGAATTGAATCATGAATTCAAATCATGAATTGTATCATGAATCATGAATTGAATCATGAATCAAATCATTAATTGAGTCATGAATCATGAATTGAATTATGAATCATGAATCATGAATTGAATCATGAATTATAAATTGAATCATAAATCATGAATCATGAATCATGAATTGAATCATGAATCATGAATCATGAACCATGAATTAAATCATGAATCATAAATCATGTATCGAATCATGAATCATGAATTGAATCATGAATCATGAATCATGAATTGAATCATGAATTGATTCATAAATCATGAATTGAATCATGAATCATGAATTGAATCATGAATCATGAATTGAATCATGAATTGAATCATGAATCATGAATCATAAATCGAATCATGAATCATGAATTGAATCATGAATCGAATCATGAATTGGGTCTTGAATCATGAATTGAATCATGAATCATGAATTGAATCATGGATCAAATCATAAATCATGAATCATGAATTGAATCATGAATCATGAATTATGAATCATGAATTGAATCATGAATTGAATCATGAATTGAATCATGAATCATGAATCATGAATCATGAATCATGAATCATGAATTATGAATCATGAATTGAATCATGAATCATGAATTGAATCATGAATCATGATTTGAATCATGAATTGAATCATGAATCATGAATTGAATTATGAATCATGAATTATAAATCATAATTCATAAATTGAATCATGAATCATGAATTGAGTAATGAATCAGGAATTATTAATCGAATCATGAATAATGAATCATGAATTTAATCATGAATCACGAATCATGAATCATGAATCATGAATCATAAATTGAATCATGAATCATAAATCATGAATTGAATCATGAATCATGAATCATGAATCGAATCATGAATCATGAATTGAATCATGAATTATGAATCGAATCATGAATCATGAATCATGAATTGAATAATGAATCATGAATCATGAATTGAATTCTAAATCATGAATCATGAATAGAGTCATGAATCATGGATCATAAATTTAATCATGAATCATGAATCAAATCATGAATCATTAATTGAATCATGAATCATAAATCATGAATCAAATCCTAAATCATGAATCATGAATCATGAATCATAAATTGAATCATGAATCATGAATTATGAATCATTAATTGAATCATGAATTGAATCATGAATTGAATCATGAATCATGAATCATGAATTATGAATCATGAATTGAATCATGAATCATGAATTGAATCATGAATCATGATTTGAATCATGAATTGAACCATGAATCGAATCATGAATCATGAATCATGAATTGAATCATGAATCATGAATCGAATCATGAATCATGAATCATGATTAATGAATTGAATCATAATTCATACATCATGAATCGAATCATGAATCATGAATTGAATCATGAATCATAAATTGAATCATGAATCATGAATCATGAATTGAATCATGAATCATGAATTATGAATCATGAATTGAATCATGAATCATGAATCATGAATCATGAATTGAATCATTAATCATGAATTACGAATCATGAATTGAATAATGAATCATGAAATGAATCATGAATCATAAATCATGAATCATGAATTGAATCATGAATCATGAATCAAATCATGAATCATGAATTGAATCATGAATCATGAATTGAATCATGAATTATGAATCATGAATTGAATCTTGAATCATGAATTGAATCATGAATTATGAATCATGAATTAAATCATAAATCATGAATCATGAATTGAATCATGAATCGAATCATAAATCATGAATCAAGGATCATGAATCGAATCATGAATCATGAATTGAATCATGAATCATGAATTGAGTCATGAATCAGGAATCATGAATGGAATCATGAATCATGAATCATGAATTGAATCATGAATCATGAATCGAATCATGAATCATGAATTGAATCATGAATCATGAATCAAATCATGAATCATGAATTGAATCATGAATTAAAATCATGAATTGAATCATGAATCATGAATTGAATCATGAATCATGAATCATGAATTAAATCATAAATCATGAATCATGAATTGAATCATGAATCATAAATCATGAATCAAATCATAAATCATGAATCAAGAATCATGAATCGAATCATGAATCATGAATTGAATCATGAATCATGAATCATGAATTGAGTCATGAATCATGAATCATGAATTAAATCACGAATCATGAATTGAATCATGAATCATGAATCAAATCATGTATCATGAATTGAATCATGAATTAAAATCATGAATTGTATCATGAATCATGAATTGAATCATTAATCAAATCATTAATTGAGTCATGAATCATGAATTGAATTATGAATCATGAATTATAAATTGAATCATAAATCATGAATCATGAATCATGAATTGAATCATGAATCATGAATCATGAGTCAAATCATAAATCATGAATTGAATCATGAATTGAATCATGAATCATGAATCGAATCATGAATCATGAATCATGAATCATGAATCATGAATCAAATCATAAATCATGAATTGAATCATGAATTGAATCATGAATCATGAATCGAATCATGAATCATGAATCATGAATTGAATCATGAATCATGAATCGAATCATGAATCATGAATCATGAATCATGAATCATGAATTAAATCATGAATCATAAATCATGTATCGAATCATGAATCATTAATTGAATCATGAATCATGAATCATGAATCAAGAATCATAAATCGAATCATGAATCATGAATTGAATCATGAATCAGGAATCATGAATCGAATCATGAGTCATGAATCATGAATTGAATCATGAATCATGAATCGAATCATGAATCATGAATCGAATCATGAATCATGAATCATGAATCATGAATTGAATCATGAATCATGAATAGAATCATGAATTATGAATTGAATCATGAATCATGAATCGAATCGTGAATCATGAATTAAATAATGAATTGAATCATGAATTGAATCATGAATCATGAATTGAATCATGGATCGAATCATTAATTGCGTCATGAATCATGAATTGAATCATGTATCATGAATCATGAATTGAATCATGAATCATGAATCGAATCATGAATCATGAATTGAATCATGAATTGAATCATAAATCGAATCATGAATCATGAATTGGATCATGAATCATGAATCATGAATTGAATCATGAATCGAATCATGAATCATGAATCATGAATTGAATCATGAATCATGAATCATGAATCATGAATTGAATCATGAATCATGAATAGAATCATGAATTATGAATTGAATCATGAATCATGAATCGAATCGTGAATCATGAATTAAATAATGAATTGAATCATGAATTGAATCATGAATCATGAATTGAATCATGGATCGAATCATTAATTGCGTCATGAATCATGAATTGAATCATGTATCATGAATCATGAATTGAATCATGAATCATGAATCGAATCATGAATCATGAATTGAATCATGAATTGAATCATAAATCGAATCATGAATCATGAATTGGATCATGAATCATGAATCATGAATAGAATCATGAATCGAATCATGAATCATGAATCATGAATTGAATCATGAATCATGAATTATGAATCATGAATTGAATCATGAAATGAATCATGAATTGAATCATGAATCATGAATCATGAATCATGAATCATGAATTATGAATCATGAATAGAATCATGAATCATGAATTGAATCATGAATCATGATTTGAATCATGAATTGAATCATGAATCATGAATTGAATCATGAATCATGAATCATGAATCATAATTCATAAATTGAATCATGAATCATGAATTGATTAATGAATCAGGAATCATAAATCGAATCATGAATCATGAATCATGAATTTAATCATGAATCACGAATCATGAATCATGAATCATGAATCATAAATTGAATCATGAATCATGAATCATGAATTGAATCATGAATCATGAATCGAATCATGAATCATGAATTGAATCATGAATTATGAATCGAATCATGAATCATGAATCATGAATTGAATCATGAATCATAAATCATGAATTAAATCTTGAATCATGAATCATGATTTGAATCATGAATCATGATTTGAATCATGAATCATGAATCGAATCATGAATCATGAATTGAATCATGAATTATGAATCGAATCATGAATCATGAATCATGAATTGAATCATGAATCATAAATCATGAATTAAATCTTGAATCATGAATCATGATTTGAATCATGAATCATGAATTGAATCATGAATCATAAATCGAATCATGAATCATGAATTGAATAATGAATCATGAATTATGATTCATGAATTGAATCATGAATCATGCATCAGGAATCGAATCATGAATCATGAATCAAGAATCATAAATCGAATCATGAATCATGAATCGAATCATGAATCATTAATCGTGAATTAAATCATGAATCATGAATCATTAATCGAATCATGAATCATGAATCATGAATTATGAATTGAATCATGAATCATGAATTATGAATCATAAATTGAATCTTGAATCATGAATCATTAATCGAATCATGAATCATGAATCATGAATCATGAATCATGAATTATGAATTGAATCATGAATCATGAATTATGAATCATGAATTGACACATGAATCATGAATCATGAATCATGAATTAAATCATAAATTGAATCATGAATCATGAACCATGAATTGAATCATGAATCATGAATTGAAGCATGAATCATGAATCATGAATTTTATCATGAATCATGAATTATGAATCATGAATTGAATCATGAATCATGAATTGAATCATGAATCATGAATCATGAATTAAATCATAAATTGAATCATGAATCATGAACCATGAATTGAATCATGAATCATGAATTGAAGCATGAATCATGAATCATGAATTTTATCATGAATCATGAATTATGAATCATGAATTGAATCATGAATCATGAATTGAATCATGAATCATGAATCATGAATTAAATCATAAATTGAATCATGAATCATGAACCATGAATTGAATCATGAATCATGAATTGAAGCATGAATCATGAATCATGAATTTAATCATGAATCATGAATCATGAATCATGAATTATGAATTGAATCATGAATCATGAATTATGAATCATAAATTGAATCTTGAATCATGAATCATTAATCGAATCATGAATCATGAATCATGAATTATGAATTGAATCATGAATCATGAATTATGAATCATGAATTGACACATGAATCATGAATCATGAATCATGAATTAAATCATAAATTGAATCATGAATCATGAACCATGAATTGAATCATGAATCATGTATTGAAGCATGAATTGAATCATGAATCATGAATCATGAATTATGAATCATGAATTGAATCATGAATCATGAATTGAATCATGAATCATGATTTGAATCATGAATTGAATCATGAATCATGAATTGAATCATGAATCATGAATCATGAATCAGGAATCATTAATCGAATCATGAATCATGAATCATGAATCATGAATTGAATCATGAATCATGAATCACGAATCATGAATCATGAATCATGAATTATGAATCGAATCATGAATCATGAATCATGAATTGAATCATGAATCATGAATCGAATCATGAATCATGAATTGAATCATGAATTGAATCATGAATTATTAATCGAATCATGAATCATGAATCATGAATTGAATCATGAATCATGAATTATGAATCCTGAATCGATTTATGAATTATTAATCATGAATCATGAATTGGGTCATGAATCAAGAATTGAATCATGAATTGAATCATGAATCATGAATTGAATCATGAATCATGAATTGAATCATGAATTATGAATCATGAATTGAATCTTGAATCATGAATTGAATCATGAATCATGAATCATGAATTAAATCATAAATCATGAATCATGAATTGAATCATGAATCATAAATCATGAATCGAATCATAAATCATGAATCGAATCATGAATCATGAATTGAATCATGAATCATGAATCATGAATTGAGTCATGAATCAGGAATCATGAATGGAATCATGAATCATGAATTGAATCATGAATCATGAATCATGAATTAAATCATGATTTATGAATTGAATCATGAATCATGAATTAAATCATGAATCATGAATCATGAATTGAATCATGAATCATGAATCATGAATCATGAATCATGAATTGAATCATGAATCATGAATCATGAATCGAATCATGTATCATGAATTGAATCATGAATCATGAATCAAATCATGAATCATGAATTGAATCATGAATTAAAATCATGAATCATGAATTGAATCATGAATCATGAATTATAAATCGAATCATGAATCATGAATTGTATCATGAATCATGAATTGAATCATGAATTGAATCATGAATTGAATCATGAATCATGAATTGAATCATGAATCATGAATTATAAATCGAATCATGAATCATGAATTGAATCATGAATCATGAATCATGAATTAAATCATAAATCATGAATCATGAATTGAATCATGAATCATAAATCATGAATCGAATCATAAATCATGAATCAAGAATCATGAATCGAATCATGAATCATGAATTGAATCATGAATCATGAATCATGAATTGAGTCATGAATCATGAATCATGAATCGAATCATGAATCATGAATCATGAATAGAATCATGAATCAAATCATGAATCATGAATTGAATCATGAATTGAATCATGAATTAAAATCATGAATTGTATCATGAATCATGAATTGAATCATGAATCAAATCATTAATTGAGTCATGATTCATGAATTGAATTATGAATCATGAATCATGAATTGAATCATGAATTATAAATTGAATCATAAATCACGAATCATGAATCATGAATTGAATCATGAATCATGAATCATGAATCAAATCATGAATCATGAATTGAATCATGAATTGAATCATGAATCATGAATCGAATCATGAATCATGAATCGAATCATGAATCATGAATCATGAATTGAATCATGAATCATGAATCATGAATTGAATCATGAATCATAAATCATGAATTGAATCATGAATCATGAATCATGAATTAAATCATGAATCATAAATCATGAATCGAATCATGAATCATGAATTGAATCATGAATCATGAATCATGAATTGAATCATGATTTGAATCATGAATCATGAATCATGAATTGAATCATGATTTGAATCATGAATCATGAATCATGAATCATGAATCATGAATCAAGAATCATAAATCGAATCATGAATCATGAATTGAATCATGAATCAGGAATCATGAATCGAATCATGAATCATGAATCATGAATTGAATCATGAATCATGAATCGAATCATGAATCATGAATCGAATCATGAATCATGAATCATGAATTGAATCATGAATCATGAATTGAATCATGAATCATGAATTGAATCATGAATTGAATCATGAATCATGAATCATAAATCGAATCATGAATCATGAATTGAATCATGAATCGAATCATGAATTGGGTCTTGAATCATGAATTGAATCATGAATCATGAATCATGAATTATGAATCATGAATTGAATCATGAATCATGAATCATGAATCATGAATTGAATCATGAATCATGAATTATGAATCATGAATTGAATCATGAATTGAATCATGAATTGAATCATGAATCATGAATCATGAATTATGAATCATGAATTGAATCATGAATCATGAATTGAATCATGAATCATGATTTGAATCATGAATTGAATCATGAATCATGAATCATAATTCATAAATTGAATCATGAATCATGAATTGAGTAATGAATCAGGAATCATTAATCGAATCATGAATCATGAATTTAATCATGAATCACGAATCATGAATCATGAATCATAAATTGAATCATGAATCATGAATCATGAATTAAATCTTGAATCATGAATCATGATTTGAATCATGAATCATGAATTGAATCATGAATCATAAATCGAATCATGAATCATGAATTGAATCATGAATCATGAATCAGGAATCGAATCATGAATCATGAATCAAGAATCATAAAGCGAATCATGAATCATGAATTGAATCATGAATCATGAATCAAATCATGAATCATGAATCGAATCATGAATCATGAATCATGAATTATGAATTGAATCATGAATCATTAATCGAATCATGAATCATGAATCATGAATTATGAATTGAATCATGAATCATGAATTATGAATCATGAATTGAATCATGAATCATGAATCATGAATCATGAATCATGAATTATGAATTGAATCATGAATCATGAATTATGAATCATGAATTGAATCATGAATCATGAATCATGAATCATGAATTGAATCATAAATTGAATCATGAATCATGAATCATAAATTATGAATTGAATCATGAATCATGAATTATGAATCATAAATTTAATCTTGAATCATGAATCATTAATCGAATCATGAATCATGAATCATGAATCATGAATTATCAATTGAATCATGAATCATGAATTATGAATCATGAATTGACACATGAATCATGAATCATGAATCATGAATCATGACTTAAATCATAAATTGAATCATGAATCATGAACCATGAATTGAATCATGAATCATGAATTGAAGCATGAATCATGAATCATGAATTTAATCATGAATCATGAATCACGAATCATGAATCATGAATCATGAATTATGAATCGATTCATGAATCATGAATCATGAATTGAATTATGAATCATGAATTGAATCATGAATTGAATCATGAATTATGAATCGAATCATGAATCATGAATCATGAATTGAATCATGAATCATGAGTTATGAATCATGAATCAATTTATGAATCATTAATCATGAATCATGAATTGAATCATGAATCATGAATCATAAATTGAATCTCGAATCATGATCTGAATCATGAATTGAATCATAAATCGAATCATGAATCATGAATCATGAATTGAATCATAAATCATGAATCATGAATTGAATCACGAATCATAAATCATGAATCGAATCAA